>NW_009594419.1:60311-61547 GCF_000690535.1 Cariama cristata | reverse complement strand
TTGAACCTGAGGGGATTGTGTATGGTTTTACACTACCATGACAATGGTTCACCTTGTCACTGTGAACTAGTCTATGTTGGCATAACACTTCTCCAAGTTTGAAGTACTGCATGGAGGTGCCATACGATCTGGTTAACATTCATATAACTTCTATAAAAATGAAGTTTCTAACTGCAGATTGCGTTAGCCTGGAATTGCTGAAGTAAAATAACGCTTACTTTCGCTGTAATTGAAGGTTGGTTTGACATAAATACCAAAAGCCCAAGGCAAGTATCTTGATGTCAAACAACAAAAAATCCCAGCCCACAGTCAACACTATGTTTGATTGGTTTAATCCAAATTCCTTAAGACGGCGTCACTCCCACTAATCCTTTCAAAGAGTGGGCATTCAGCTTCCCTGAGCTGCCAAGGAGGAAAATAAAGTTAATTCTTTCTTTGACACAAATGGAAAAACCTATTGAAGACGAAGTGCTGAAGTCAAGCTAAAGAAACCATGGGTTTGGGTCAGCTACAAGCAGCTTCAGAAGTATGTAACCTCAGCAATGGATTAAAGGAGAGCACACTCATAGAATCAGAATGGTTTGGTTGGAAGGGATCTTAAAGCCTGCCCAGTTCCAACCCCCTGCCCTGGGCAGGGACACCCCCCACCAGCCCAGGTTGCTCACAGCCCCATCCAACCTGGCCTTGAACACTTCCAGGGATGGGGGAGGCACAACTTCTTCGGGCAACCTGTGCGTCACCACCATCCTCTGCCACTGCCTCGCCACCCTCACCGGGAAGAATTGCTTCCTCACATCTCATCTAAATCTTCCCTCTTCCAGTTCAAAGCCATTAAGACATTCTCCAGGGTAGATTTATGTTGCTAAGCCACCTTTAGTCAGCAGCCATACATATTCTACTAATAATTCTAATATTCAAGACCTCTTGCTGTGCAGGCAGGACACCATGATCGCCACAGAAAGGTGGTCTCCTCTATGATGATAAGCTTATATTTGGTATTAATGAGAGCATTTGTAAGCGCTCCCGTGAGGCGTCCAACCCCAAACAAAACGCCACTGACCCGCCTTTGAACACCCCCCGCCCCCCGGGGAAATTTCACCAGGATTAAATTAATTACAATTGCGGCTGATAAAGTGTGACTTTACAGGGGCATCAGCTGCCGCAATCGATTATCAACCGCCCCGAGGAACTGAGGGAGTGACTGCGGGAACGGCCGCCGCCCGCCCCGGAAGCGGA
>NW_009594419.1:57165-60300 GCF_000690535.1 Cariama cristata | reverse complement strand
CAGCCCCCCCCGAACGGGGAAACCCCCCCCCCCCGTTTTCGCTTCCGGGGTCGGACAGCGGCAGCAGCGTTAGTGGGGAAGGTGACACCGCGACGCCATGGGCCTTCACTTCGGTAACCTGGCTCGGGTTCGTCATGTTATCACCTACAGCCTCTCGCCCTTCGAACAGCGCGCCTTCCCCAACGTCTTCTCTCACGGGCTGCCCAACGTCTGGCGGCGTTTCAGGTCTCAGGTCTTCAAGGTGGCGCCCCGTGAGTACGGCGGGAGATACTTCAGGCGCGGCCTGAGGGACTGAGTCTCTCTTTTGGTTTTTCTTTCTTCACCTACCGTTATTCTGGGGATGGGGGAGGCTGGGGCAGGCGTCTGTGTAACGGTGACCTTGTGCAATGCTGTCTCTTGTCGCAGAAGCTCGGTGTTTCAAGGCGCTCTGTGCTGTGCTTGTTGTAGTGCGACTTGTGAGTGTCCCCTTTCCTTTCCAGCCTTTCTGGGAGGCTATCTCCTTTATTCCTGGGGAACAGAAGAGTTTGAGAGACTGAAGAGGAAGAACCCCGCTGACTATGAAAATGACCAGTAATCAAGTTAATGAGCAGACTGTTACCTTGCTGTATGATCAACTTGGTGTTGCTAAACTTGTTCACACGACTAGAATGGCATTACGAATGAGATAAGTCTTGTCTAATAAACTTTAACTTTGCCCCATGATGACTTTGTGTGAAATCAGTGTCTTGAGATGTTTAAGGTGAGTAGCATCAAATCTCTGTCTGGTTCACTCTGTACAGAGAGATAAAGTTCTGTATGCTCAGACATTTTTATCTTGGAGCATTTCCAGCCTTTTTGACTCCCATTTTGTGGAAACGTTTCTCAGTATAACTAGTGCAGCAAGGGCTGCCTTCAGCTGGAGATGATTTGAAATAACAGCTCATTGCTCCATTTATCTTTCCATCACTGGCCACTTCTTTTTCCTTTAGCCTTGAGCTCTGTGAAAAACCTATAGTCCACTTGATTTGGTATTGAGCACAACTGCATGAGCTGGCTGATGGCTCAGGATTGAAGATGGATCTTGATCTCTGTGCAGAGGCTCGCTTTTCACAAGGAGCCTTGTTCAGAAGGGGCAAGAGGTACAAGCTGTACCAGGAGAGGTTTCATCTCGATGTAAGAAAGGAATTTTTTACAGCAAGAACAATCAGTCACTGGAACAACCTCCCCAGGGACGTGGTGGAGTCCCCAGCTTGAGGTTTTCTAGATGTAACTGAGCAGGGTGCCAGATAACTTCATCTGGGCTCCCTTTCCATTAAAGGTTGGACCACACAATCTTTTGAGGTCCATTCCAATCTGGGCTGTTCTGTGATTCTGATTACATAGTTATATTAATGTTAATTGGATGATTAACTGCAAGTCTGATATCTGTTTAGTGTTAATAGGCTGGATTAGAAGCTTCTTAGAAACTACCAGGAGAAACAAAAGACTGTTTAATACCTGAAGATGATTTAAAAACAAATGCTAGTAGTAAAGTTACTTAAGTATGTGACAAAGAAATTCACCCTGTGACTTTAAGTATATATACAAGCTTCACTGTTTGAAGTCCAGAACATCTGGCTGGTTCCTTTATCCTTTTTTTTCCCTTTCAGTCTTCAGCTGGCTGTCTCAAGCTGGTGCCGCACGCAAAACAACACATTTAACTCCCTGTCATGTTATTCCTGTAGCTGGTACTGAGAGTTTATCTTATCCGCGGGGTGGGAGTGACATTTCCCTGCATTAGTTTCTCCGTGTGCTCAGGCCCGGGATGTCTGGAAGACAAAGATGCTCAGTTTCTCACTTCAGGAAGTTGGGGCGTGTGCAATTTTTATAGCTGAATGCTTTATTGTTTTAGGGCTCTTAACATATGTTTAAAAAGCACATGAGACTAAGCTGAGTCTTAGGGCTGTTCCTACTGCTCTTGTGATTACTCCAAGCACAGTCCGAGGCTGGCATAAACAGGTGTAATACAAGTCAGCCCGTGCTGCAAGTTGTGCCAAAAATACTCTGTGCTTAAATTTAAGCCTGCGTTTCAGTTTATTGGTATTTTTTAGGCAGCTTAAGCAAGCAGGGAGCCACAAAGTGGCTACTAGGATTGCGCAGCTGGCAAAGATGTCTAGAGGCAGACTTTATTCAAAACTTTTGTCCTGCTTAATTACATCTGAGAGCACCCGCAGCAGCTGATGGGTAGCCTAAATGATGGCACATGTGAACTTTTATGTTGGTACCTTCAGTAAATGCTTGTTTTCCGATGTGTTTCATGTCAGCAGCTCTGCTGAAGGCAATGAGCTCATCTTGGTCTCTCTCACAGGGTCTCTGCCCCTGTTCACAGACAGCTGAACTGTGTCTGAACCAGCTGCTGGACTACTGTAAACAGCGCGACACCTTCCTCTCAGCCGGTGACCGGTTACCCAGGGCACCGCAGCCCAGTGAGTGTTCCGGCAGCGGCTCAGCCCGGCTGCAACGTCTGCAGTGAGTCAGGCGGCAGGCTGGGGCCCCCTGCCCCTTTGGCCCGTCACAGCCCTGCCGAGCCACCCTCCAGCCGCCTCCGGTGCCCCTGCGCTCACCCAGAGGGCCCAGCCTGCCGGGCCGGGAGCCGGACGCAGAACCTCTGAGCGGCAGGGATGGCTCCTGCTGGACGGATGGCATTCGGGAGTTCGGCCACTTGGCTATTTCAGAATTTGAACAAGGTGTTTGAAAATTTTTCAGTCATCTAATTTATTTCTGTTCTTGTGGTAAATATTAGAAATAGCAACAGAGCAATATTTGGACTTGTATACATGGGAACAATTGATTCCATTTTATTCTTTTTTCCCCCGTTTCTTGCACAGAGTAAAGTTTGCTGCCTGAAAGGGATATGCTGATGCTGTTAGTAACCCAGAAGGACACACAACAATTTTGACGTATCGTCACAAAGCACTAGTCTTACCTAGCCAAAAAAGCTGAGAAACGACGACTTACAGAGGGCACTGCTGTCAGTGTTGAAAGAGCTGTCATTTCAAATCCTGTGCTCCACAGATGAAGTCAAGACTACTGCTCCTGCCTCTTGTTTTCCTGTCTCTATACTAGTGTGCCTAGTGGAAATAGAAATTTTAACTCAGATGCATGTAGGGGTGAGGA
>NW_009594419.1:35849-57134 GCF_000690535.1 Cariama cristata | reverse complement strand
ACAAGAACCCTAGGAAAGGAACAAATTTTCCAATAGTGGTTGTAGACAATTTGCTGGGAAGGGTTTTTATTTAATCCCAGTGAAGTTTGGGGTAAGGGGTAATCGTCTGTAGGCAGGAACCTGACAACATGGCCGTTACCTTAACCTAAGTAACTTGCCTTCCACGCTGGCACGTATGCCTCCATATTAAGCAATCACAGAAAATCGTAGCCTGTTACATCCCGATTGGTATTTACAACTTAGCTAAAGCACAGTTCGCTGTTTATACAGTATCTTCCCACTTGAAGTAACTTAAAACATAGTGTGCTCCAAAACCTACGCATACTTGACACAAGTAAGGTGGTATTCTCTTTATGTTACTCTGCAGTGTCCAAAATGTTGTACCTGACAGAGTCAGCATACACGGGACAGGTGTGGGAGCCAGATGCACCTCGGGATCTGTGCATCCCGAGGAGGAGGAGTGCCTACCAGGAAGGTCCGTTTGCAGACTGGGAGTCTTAGACATACGCTTTTCCCACGTGTCCCAATGTTGGTAAGCGGAGAGGATTATAGAGAAGATGAGAGGTAACAGAAAGCTCTTAAACATTCTTTTCTCTGGGCAGTTGCAATCTCATTTCACAATGGAAAAAAATTAAGATTCCTCTTAACTACAGACTGCCCGTCCACATCAATGGAGTTGTTGGCACCTTTGAGAAGGCCAATCCCCAGTCCAGAGGCAGACTACAGCAGAGACGGCTCATCTAAAGAAACCACAGTCCTGCCACGTGGAGCAACTCAGCTGCTGAAAACCCTTGCAGGAACGTCACAGAAGCTAAGTAAGGTTATGGCTTTTGATCTTTACCATAATACTTTGGGCCAACCACCCTTTTCCTTGCAAATACACCATCGAGTTCTGGTAACACGTTAGGTAGGTTTTAAAAAAAGGAACAGTTGGCACAACGGGAAGCTGGGCAGACAAAGTACAAGTGGAAAAAGAGTAAATCATTAGCTTGCTAGACAGGCCTTGAACCAGATCGCTTCAGCAGATGCTAATTTAGTAATTCCCTCGCTCCAAAATGAACTTTGTTCCTGTAATGACAGCTGATGCAACGATAAGAGAATGAAGTCTATAAAAATCTGGCTGAAGCTTGGGAAGTTCTATTTGGGGCTCTTCCTACCTCCTCTGCCCAGGGCTGGTCCCATGGTCGAAGTGACAGCTCGTACCGTGAAGATGCACTGTTGGAAAATGACAGCCATCCTTTTGCTGTGCTCACTGCTGCTCAGCCAGGTAAACAGAGATCGTTATTTAAAGTGCTAATTCCAATGGTCAGGTAGTTAATAAGAACTGTCACAATTTGCACGAAGAATAATAACTGGCAGGAGTTAGAGGATTCAACATCCTAAAGAAGTAGAGTAACTGCCTAGTGAATACTGGGTTACTCTGAGACATAACCTAGCAAGTAATTCTGCCTTCCCTCCCAAGAAGATGAAAAAGCATAGTTAATTTTTATGCTTCTTACCTCTTTGGGGTTAGGATACGCACAATTATACTTTAACAGAGCATGCTACGACTGGAAAACGGGAAAGCTTTCAAGTTCTTCACTTAAGACTATTGACCTCAGCATCAGAATGACCAACTGCTTACAGCTGCTGCATGTTCTGACAGTCGCACTAAAACCCTTTCAGACGCACTGCGCTTCCTTGCACCACCGACAGCCTCGGCTACCGCGACAGCGGCGGATGACCCCCTTCTGGAGAGGAGTCTCCCTAAGACCCATTGGAGCCTCGTGCAGGGACAACAGCGAATGCATTACAATGCTGTGCAGGTAACTAATCCCGACCAACGTTCAGGCTCGGCGACACTTAACGTTCTGTCATATAGAGGAAGTTCCCACTTATTCTCACCCAAACGAGATACGGAGTTAATTCTGTGCATAAAAAAAAATACCAGGAATAGGGATGGGGCAATCGATTTAGACTTCTTTTGTAAGCAATGCAAACAGAACACAGTCCAAGTGCCCGTGATTACAAGCCTTACTCCTTTCGTTGCAACCCCAAATAACCTCTCTTTTCAAAAAAGAACACAGGATTCTAGACAGCTTTTAGGTAATCGCTTAGAGACCTTAAATAATCCTTCTTAAAGCCAATACTGTTCACTTTAAAGCATATGTTAATTAAAGCAGTATCTTACCCTAAATTAATCACTTTAAGGTGATTACTTAAGCTAATAGTTTAAAAGACAACTCAAATATCAAAAGCCATTTAGTTCTCGTGAACACCAGACATGAGCAAATTGTCCAAGTACATGTAGTTAAACTGATTCGTTCAAATAGTGACTGAAAGGTGATTTTGCGTGGCACGCGCTGTGCCCATACCAGAAAGCAAATAGAGACAGGGTAGAATACATCCATTTTCTACCATACTTAAATACAACAGGACATGGTAGTCGGGCTGCTGTTTTGAATGTATTTGAAACACATCATTTGGCTCTGCTGATTAACATAGGAGAACTGTATCAGCAGCTACAGGAAGATACAGACAGAAAGGAATTTCCGTTGTGTGTCATTTCTACACCGCAGCCTGACCACGTAGCCCTGGGTAACATGCATTTTGGAGTTACTATGTAAAGCAAAGAACATAAAATGAATCAAGACGAGTGGAATAGAGTTAAGGAGGTGAATACAATGTGCACAGCTACTGGAGCTGCATACGAGCACTGCTACGGCTGTATCGGAGGACGCGTGTCTGGGCCCTGCTCGCTGGCCGTCGGAGCCGTCTGCCTGATGATGTTCTGTTTTCCAGGAAGAACCGCTGCTTCCTTAGAACGGCCTCAGAGTGACCCGTCCCGATGAAGAACACCCATCACTGTTACTGCTAACAAGGCTCCACTCACTCGTGAAATATTTATTGCCCATTCAGAAGCTAGGACAGTGAATCAAGCAATAAGTATATTTCACATTTCTGTCATTTGACCTGATAAAAGGACTTCAAAGAGCTTGAGAGCATTTGCTAACCAAGGCCATACCTCTGCAGCACACGCTTCAGGATGACTGTCTGGCCAAGCTCAATAAAAGGACTCTGCATCTCGTGTTCATTTCGGTTTTTTGTAATGGTTCATTTTTTTAAGGTGTGAATTAAAAATTTATATTCAGCAAACCACCTTGGTTTTCCTTGTACCCCGTGAGCCAAGCGTATGGTGAGCGCCCAGCTGGCGTTTCAAGTAGGAGTGCTTAATTCAAACTGGACTTTGGACATTTATCCTTCACCCTGGCAAGTGCACAAAGTAGATCAGCGTTCCATCTCAGTCCGGTCTCGACAGCCGAGCTCGTATCAGTACCCCGACAGAGGCCTGTCGGAGAGAGGGAGCGCACACGCTGGTAATACCGACAGCGTTTTCAATATCCCAATTACATCTGGTGAGAACTGGAAGGAAAAGTATTTACTTTTAATTACTTCTAATCAAGTTACTTAAAGAAACGTCCGAGCCTGACTTTTGCCACTGAAGTCTCTCCTATTTTAAAATAAATTGATCACAATCCCATTTTGATCCGTTGCATGTTAACTCGGAGGGCTGAAAGAAACAAAGCTGCTTTTGATTAGACAAGTGTCAACAGGTCTAGGACACAACTACTGAATGCTATTTTCCTTTTGTTACACAGAGAGCGCTAGGATCAAAAAAGAAAACTGCTTAAAAATGCCATACCAAGGAGGAGAACGCCCACGCAACAGATACGAGCACAGTGCTTTTGAAGTTTAATACAGAAAATCTATTTGATATTTATTAAACTTAGTTTCTCCAGTTACAGTTTTGCATTGTACAAAGCATTTTAATGACACAGTAGTTAAAAAGATCTTTACAAATTGAAATGTGATACCCTTTTCTCCAAATATTTTAATTGCCGTAAATTTGTTTAAAAATACACATTAAACGCATGTTTCAGACACTAAACTTTCTATAATCTCAATACCACAAAATACATAGAATATACTATACAGATGTGGAAAAAATCTAGTTAGTATATAATACTTTGCTCACCATTAACAGCTTTATTACGTGAAATGCACATACTGACTTAGAAATCCTAATTTTGAGCCCCAAAGTACCCTTTGAAATTTCAAATGTATTGCAACAAATAAAATCACAGTTTGTTTTTTTTTAGGTTTTGGTTGAAGACAGATGCCTAAATATTTTGATAGAAAACAAAATGTAACACATGGACTTGTCATGTACAAAGCATAAAACAGAGACATCCCATTAGTTACTAACAGTACCTTTCTGTAGCATTAATAAGGGCTTCATTTATAAGTGACAGGTTAAAAGTTACCTCCCCCCCCCCAGCCCTCCCCCAAAAGAAAAACCCTTCTTCACCAAATAATAATTTCAAATAAGATAAAGGATTTTTAATAAATATATAAGCACTTTATCCTCCATATACAAAATTTCTTAAAACAATTTAAAAGGGGGACCAGATACAAATGTCAGGAACTGTGCTTGCAAAAGTCATGCCTGGTCCTTAGAGTTGAGTTTTCAGATGTGTAATGCCAGTGCAGCCAAAACCAAACGCTGCAGAAGTACTGTGCACCCAGCGACACCAACGAACAGGGCTGCGTATAAAAACCGAGGACAGGGAACGCTGCATTCCGATTTGCCTGTATCGGCTCCGTCAGCAGGCGCGGAGAGTTACACCAGGAATGGATACACTTCCATTAAGTTTCCAGATGAAATTAAAAGAGAGGAAGCATTTACAGGAAGATCGCCTTCGTAAACTCCATGCTGTACCACCGCATCTCTAATCGCTCAGTACAGCGGATTGGATCGAAACCCAGCCGAGCACGGGCAGAGAGGAGGGAGCCGGCGCTGCCTGCAAGGCTGAGCTTGCGCAGACCACGGCTGCTGCTCTGCCCCGCTCCCACCCAGGGGAGAATTCATCGCCAGAGACGGCACAGCTGCCCCGTCCCTCCCCAACACTGCTCTTCTCAAACGGCATCACGGCAGCAGACACCAATCCCTCCAGAAGTAAAGGAGCTGGACATACATCACGATTCCCCGACTGATTGAGTTTACCTAACTTTCCCACTTAGGAAGTTTGCCTCCTGGAATAGGTCTGGATTTGTCTGAGTTGGCTAGCGAAAGCTTTGGCTACTCCTTACGCTGAAAGATGTCTAGCATTAACTTTGTTGCTTGGAAACACAGGGTTTTCCGTAACACTGATTCATCAGACGGGGTAATTTAAACCCTGACCAAAGTATTTGTCAGAAATCTAAGAATTTGGAAGTTGCTTACTCCCCAATGGGTAATTCAAACTTGACTTGCTCAGGCTCTTTTGTATCTTCCTTAATATAAACACTGCAGTGACAGCAAATATCCGTTAGGTAAATGAAAGATAAATACAGCAAAGGTAGTCTCTCTTTCCAGTAGTTTGCCATTTTGGCAAACTACATAATTATCTGCCTACGGCTTTATTTTACTTGCCCCAGGCAAGCGCTACATTATTTCCATAAAGTACTGACTCTCTGTATGTTGGGGCCATTCATAAATACATCTCAGGGCATTTTTTTTTTGTTATCACAGCAATCAAGCCTCAGCAATCTAAAGGAATATACATTGCACTCCTGTATAATATGCAATATTTATCACCAATAAGATGGTGATTCAGCACTCAATAAATAATATATCAATATAGTCAGTTGCACCATAATCTAAAAACAAGTATAACATATACTTTGGACAGACCGAGCTCATATATATATACACATATATATTAAAAGACACATAGAATACAAATTGCATACTGCCATCAAAAGCCGAGAAGAGCCATCCATATGCTCTGCTTTATGGCTAATAGTTTCAAATCAAAATAAAAGTCTTGGGCTGTTTTACTCTGGTGTCCTGAAGATTTGTTTATTGTTACACCTTACCACCTAGGAACCTGCAAGTTTGACAGCAAATTCAAATAGTATCGATAGCTGAGCAAGCCTAGTCTGATTAAGCCATTTTTAAGATTCACCAACTGGGACCGCATTCAGTGAGGGAATCAAAATTACGGCGTTGATATGTATTTAATATACAATCGTCTAGGGAATCATTTAGGAAGCCAGGAGTTAGGGATTCCCTCCTCGCTAGTCACGAGTGCGACGTGCCTGAGTACTGAAGTGACGTGCAGTTCCCCTGCTGTGGTGCGGGGTACGGAAGGACGGGCTTCCACCCTTCCCCTGCACTTCGGCAGGGCGGTGGAAGCCTGCTACGCACTTGCGTTTTCTCTAGCTATGAAATCTGACAAAGTACATAACTCTTCTCTCGGAAACAACGGTAAATCCCAAATTAAGACACGGTTTTGGAACTGCGAAGTTTACATTTATCTGTTTGAAATAGCCAGGGATGTGTAAGGCATTTCTTTTCAATTACCAAGCCCACTGCATATCTCCCATACAGACAGCAGACCTGGGACAGCACTCTAGAGGATGTTCTACTACAGAGTACACTGTTTAGGTGGGACACTTTCAACCAGTTCAGGTCCACATTTTGACACGACGTAAAATCACTTCTGGTCGTTTGAAGACAATTTTTTAAGATCCACTGATCTAGGGATAAGCGACACATTTTTAAGAGACCAATTTCGCGTGACACCAAAAGGTATTTGTGGGACTCTAGTTAAGGAAAAAAAAATAATTCCCAGAGATGAGACTAGCAATGGTAACTGTGCACAAAGGAGCAAGCCAAAAAACAGCCATGCTGGCTAGTGCAGCACTACACAAAAAATAAACTATGAATGCAACTTCTACGAAGGTATTTTTTTATATAGCGTCAAAAGTGTGCTAGGCACTTTAGAGTATTAAAGGAAAAATAGTTGACAGTGTCCCGTTAACCAAGATGCGGAGTCTGAGGGTACAGAGTTCTGTCTCGAACAGCAAACACTAACAGAAACGTGACCTTGCACAGTGATTCAATAAAAAGGATGCTCCAACAGACCTGAAGAGTAAATTCAGCTATCATGGAAAAAGTCACAGGTCTGTTAACCATGTATCAATTCATACGTAGCAAAGCTTTTCTGGAAGTACAAAACACGCTGGAACGCAAAGGAAGCTCTACGAATATGCAGCTACCTTTTAGTAGGTTACTAATTTGCAAAACTTCTAAACTCTTAAAGCCCATAGGACATACTGCAGTACTAAGTGGTGTAGAATTCTATTCCTTCTCTTGAAGTTGCCATGATTTTGGCACTTAACTACAACTACACAAAAAATTTAGTGCAATCATTTTCCTGAACATGCACGTTCATATCTGGTACAGAAAAAAGGGTTAAACGGGAGAGAAAACAAAGCAGCATTCCACAATCTCACTCCAAAGGATTCAGAGTTTGACTCTTCGAAAGGAGACCACCGCTATGAGATGTCAGGTTGTGTGACAGACACTAGTACTTTTAAAAAGGAAATGGAATTTTACCAAAGTACTGCAGAAGACCACTGCATACAGTATACCTGGTCCTGCTGTAAAACATCTTGTAAACAGTTCATAAAATCTTCATCTAAAAGTAAGGCATAAGGCACACCAGACATGTTAGGGGCACTAAGCAATACTGAAAGCAGTAGCATTTTAAACCTTTTACTCAGACAAGCACCTTACGTGGAAAGGTACTTTGGTTTACACTTTTTGAGAGCAGTCAATCGCAACTCCATGAACCATTTCTGTTGCACCAAGTCGCTCCCTTGCAAGTGAGTATTATGCTCCATTAAAGATTAATGGGACCTTCATTAACACGGGGTAAATGCAATTTTTAAATCCATTCTGCATCAAAACAGTCAATTTCCCTGTAAAAGCAGGTGTGCTCCCACCCCACGATGGCTGTTGCACTGTCATCCTGTAGTGTCCGTTACCTATCAGACCCTAAAAGGAGAAAATGGACCTCAATTTCTACTTAAGATTCCTGGTTTCTCAGTCAATGGAAAAGATGCAAATGACAGTTCTGGTACGAACTTAACCATTGCTGGTTAAAGTTTACCAATTTTCTAAGTGTCAAAAAACAACAAGCACAGAAACAAAACGTATTTGAAGTGAAGAGATGCAAAAAAGCACAAGATTGTCCTTTTCAGAAACCTTTCCTGTATGCATCGCACCGATCAGACTGAAGTTCATTCCTACACCATTACTTCGATATTACATTAAATGCAAATTACTGTAATGTTTTGTGATCATTATAGTGTTAATCGGTGGTTTGAAACTGCCTTGAAAACAATCCAAGTCAGATCCAGCTAAATACTTTTCCATATAAATTTCTTTATAATTCATTTAAATGAAGTATCTTAATACGTAGAAGAATATCTGGAACTTTTCTATTTAGTACAAATTCTGCAATAATAAATCTGTAGTTGTCATTTATTAGTTGACTCATAGCATTAGGCATGAAAATTATGGTGTCCCTACACTTTAGAACCTATCATCCCTAGTTCCTTTTACAGGCTCTACCACCACAAGACATTACAGAGTAACAAAGCTCACAAAGTACTTAAATAAAGTGTCTATGTTTAATTTCTGCTAAGTACTCAAAAGGGTAAATTTAGGGGAGAAATAGCTAAAATCTGCCCAAAACTGGGCTTTTCAAAATTAAAATTAAAAAATTAAAATAAATAGGATTTCAACTGACTATTTATGTATTATGACTGGAATTCCAATGATCTATCCATGACAGATCAGCAAAACTACACCTTTATATGTAGCAAATTTTAAAATATTTAAATAACTTAAGACGGGAATACTGAAGAAGTCCATTAACCAGATGATTTGGGGTTAAAACACAAAACACAAATGAGGATGGGAGACATGTGAAAGCATTCCTTGCTCTTAGTGTCAACTAAGCAATGTGTTATGGCAGTCTTCCTTATTGACATGACACAGTGTTGTGGAGATAAATCAGAGGCAGCGAGAAAAACGTGTTCAATTTTCCATTCCTTCAGTTCAAAATATCACTTGGCATCCAGGCGCAACCAATGTAATCCCTGACGGGTGTAACGCACTAGGTCTGTCATGATGCTCGAATTAAAAATCAGAGGGCCCATAACTTTATCCAGTTCAGCAAAGAACTCTGAAACAGCAGAAACACAAGTTAAAACTATGCACATACTTTTATACAGGAAATATTGCAGCCAACCCCCCATCTTTTCAGCATGAATCTTTTAGATTAAGATAGAGAGAAGTAATGAAAGATGGCTGAATAACAGAAAAATAAAAAGAAAGGAAAAAGGTCCTTTCTAATCAATTTCTTTACTCTTTTGCAGAAGACTGCTGATGAGAGTAATTAGAGTATGGTTAAACTACTGTAAAACTTCCTTGGCTTTCCCCCTCAAATGTGTATTTCACTTCAGAATCTCAGAAATGGAAGTGTACCAAGTTCCTCTTCCTACACTGAAGATTTTACAGGAAATGCAACAAAGTTTGGTGTTTTTTTTGTTTTGTTTTGTTTTTTTTTGTTGTTGTTGTTTTTGTTTGTTTGGGTTTTTTTAAAAAAAAAACACATAGCTGGTAGGAAACACTGCATCTCCAACACCACCAAGACAACCAGCCCAGGGTATCACTCTAATGGAAGGTATAACTTTCCATCTTACTTCTCCAGAGGACCTGGTTAGGCATCCTGCACACCATTAACTGCAACTCCAAAATTCAAAGCCTATGAGTGTTTCAGCACACTCTGGTACATCTGATGGTATAACCTCCCTGTGCCAGCCCCTACCTTTCTGTTCTTTAGACAGCTGTTCGGCTTGGTCCCAAATTTCAGTGGCATAGAGAAAGTTGGACGTAACTTGGACATAGCTGGCTGCCATCTGATGGATCCTCTGGGGGATCGTCACTGAAGACCCACTCCCTGAAGGGTTGGCTGTCCCAGAAGAGTAATTTCCTGAATTCCCTGGAGACAGCTTTGGAGACACTGGAGACGGCATACCGACAGGCTTGCTGCTTACCCAAAGGAAAAGGTTAAATTGTAAAATGCATATATTTATGTACTTTAGACACATCATACTGTAAGATGCCCTCTAAGACCTCTCTTCCCACATGTGAGGGTGTGAAGATGCTAAAGCACTCCCACTGCACACATCAAGTAGTC
Source organism: Cariama cristata (assembly GCF_000690535.1). Taxonomy (NCBI): domain Eukaryota; kingdom Metazoa; phylum Chordata; class Aves; order Cariamiformes; family Cariamidae; genus Cariama; species Cariama cristata. The sequence goes on along the minus strand of NW_009594419.1, from coordinate 47,058 downwards.
AGGATTTGCCCTAAAACAAATGAAATGCATGAGCTGGTAATAACTGCTGAGGATCCTTCAACTTCTGTTTTAGCTTCACAGCCAAAACCTAATCGCCGAACGTCATCATCTTTTAACTCAATAAAATCTTAAATTAATTGTTTAAATAAACTGAACCTTAAAGAATAACAATGAAAACATTACGGTAGTACAGTTACCATGTAGTTGTAACATTACACTTTCAGATAACACGATGCAAATCTGAAATGTCCTCCTAAAACTCACAGAGTAACCTATGACGTCCATTGTTAGGTTTTAAAGAACCGCAGGAAACTGCTATCCTATGGAACAGACAACCTGAAAGTACTTGTAGCCATCCAGGCTTGCAGCCTTAATAAAGTTCTTGTTTTGAAGGAAAAAGCATTATATAAACAACAAAACTCACTGAGATAAGTGACTTGTGTGTTCGCGACACACTGTCCCCCCTTTTTTGTATTTTTTGCAACCAGGAGTTGCCTGACAAACTCTCTGCAAGGCACTATCACAAGCAGCAGTCTTCCACACCTTTTATCACAGTAATTATGAAACAATCAACACCTACACCCTTAGAACAATCACCCCAACATTTTAAAGAGAAAAGCTACTCTTTGAGCACTCCAGGCACACAGTTTAAGCAGAAAACTAGCTATAAGTTGAGAAATACCATTAACAGCTTTTACTACTTACCTTCCCATACCAGGTGACGGTGCTTGAGAATTATTATAGGAATTCTGTTTGGAGAAAAATACATTTGTCACCTGATTTATATTTATACTTTAATTAGTCATACTTCATCTGGTTATTTAATTGGTTATTTTTCACCAAATTAATTTTTGTATTTTTTCTTGTAAGCAATAACCAACATTCTGAATACTATCACAGTAAATTCAAATTTGGGAAGTTATCCTTTTTTTACTGATGAGTAAGATGAGTAAGACACAAATCAAGGGATTATTTTAGAAACACAAAGGCGGCCACTAAGTATATATAGGATTGGAGTAGTCCTCTGTTCTAACCGTTACAACTCATTGCCTTTTATGAGAACAATTCGAGGGTTTTTGGCCCATTAATTGGAAGAAATCTGTTGTTACTGGTATTGAACAATTAAAGATGTCTCAAAAAATCTGAGAAGTCAGGTAGGTGACAAGCCTGCTTCCTCTCAGTATTGACAGCTGGAAGTTTCAGAGAAACCCAACGACATTAGCTACGCACCCCCAAGCGTTCCTTTGAAAATCTCAGTCTAGATTAAGGACTGAGTAACATTACAGAAGTATCATAACTGTTTTTTTAATTTGCAACATCTTGATTCAAATAAATTCATTCAAAGAACGTGTCTCTTGATCTCCTTTCCCTGACAGCACTTTTAAATCAGTTGCATAGGCATTCAGATAGATTCACGGCGGGGGGGGGGGGGGGGGGGGGGGGGGGCAGGGGTGTGTGTGGAAATAACTTAAAAATCAAACATCCCACTGCAAACAACAAAAATCCAGAAAGACCAATTTGGTTTTGAATTCGAAGTCGGCTCTGGTGCCAGCTTTTGCAAAGGCTGAATAGCTACAGCCCATGTAATACACCCCTCGATTCTGAATTCCCTTAAGCTTAAACATAAAAGTGAAGTTTCAGCTTGTTATATCTGCAGCAAGAAAAAGATTTTTAAAATCTCCTCAAAGTCTACTAAATTTATTAAAGATGACAAAAGCTAGATCACATTATTAAAAGAGCTACCGTGCTAGGACCAGTAGGGTTATGGCAGTCATGCTGTCTCTTCCCAGCTTCAAATTACTCAACTTTAATACACTTTCAAGGTCCAGTTCTAAGTAGGGTATATTCAAAGTTCACAGGTAGCAGTCTGAAAACTGGATTCAGGAATTTTAAGTGATGCAGAGCTTTAATTTGATTAGGTTTTAATACTCTAAGAAAATACATATGCAATTACCTTCAGATGTTCAGTCAGAGTTTTAGAATATTTCAATGCACTTTCCTTTTTCAGTTTGAAAAGCCTTAGGTATAGCAGAGATTGGCACCGAAGACTGACCAAAGACAAAACAACAAAACACTTAAAGTCAACTTTATCACAACTCAGTGAATTTCAGAAATCTAGTAGCTGTGTTTAAGTTTTCTCTGCCAACTCTGACAAGCCAGCTCTCAAGTTGCAACTCAACCACAAAATCCAAAACCAGCTTTAAACTCTCAAGGAAATAAAAACAGCTCTGTGTGCCTTAAGATGAAACTATAATTCCCAGTGATGTTGCTGATATAATCAGTTTCCAGTTCTGAGCTTAGGAGACAACACTAAGTTACTTCCTAGACAAGAGTTTCATTTCTTTTTCACTTGTGTCAGGACATACGGAGCCTAATGCATTCCGCCACGGCCTCCCCTTTCTTTTCCACCCAACACCAATCGGTTCTGGTTCTCTACACCTGCTGCAGCTATTTCACTGCTCTAGGAGGCTAGTGACAATTCTTTACAGCCAGTCCAGATTTTGACTTATCACTGGGTGAGTGCATAGCAAGGACCCTCATCCTTTCTGCTGCTACTCCTTAGTATTTCAAAGACCTGGCCCTTGTTGTCAACAACCCCTCTGTCCCAATTTGCAGTAATCAGATATACAGCATTAATCTTACATACAGGCAGGTGGAAAACTCATACATTTGGTTCAGAAACACCTGAGAACTCAGTGTAAAACAGCATTTAATGTAGATAAAACATTTGAAATTAATCAGTGTGTTGTATTAAGTTCAGAATATACATACCAAAGCACTGCTAGCCTTTTATCTGCAGCCGTAGCATCCGGTGCCAAGTAATTCTTCAGTTTCATAGTGTATCTACAAAGACAGACATCAAGTAAACAACAACCACAAAAAAGATTACAGCATCATTTATCAATCACAAAACACTGACATTCTTACGAATTTCTAGTTTCAACTATCTTCACCATTCCAGGAACCTCTCTCAGACCCTAAATAAAATGCTGCCTAGGCATTAATCGGAATAATTTCACTTCTCATGTGTTATGCGTTGTAGAGAGACTTGAAGAGCCCTAGCAGAAAGCATCTCAACCTCATGAAAACATTTTAAGCCTCAGCAACTGGAACGAACTGGTAAGCGATCCAGTTTCACTGGAAAATGATAAGAGATCTCAAAAGTTGGTGGCAAAACTTCGGCAAATCTAGAAGCTCTGATTTCCAGCCCTCTTTCCCACATGTTTGCCTTTTGCATATGCTTTACGATACTTACTTGATTAATTCCACAGTTTCTGAATACATAGGGAACGGGGACTTGGATTCCTGAGCATTTTTCTCCAATGCATTCCCACACTCAATGAACGACACTACAGCATCTAGGTAGTACACAGCCTTCTCAAACCTGTCAGACTGAGGAGATTGGAAAAAACTTCTAAGGACAAAAACCAGACAGGAAGTACAAGAACGCTCCAGTAGAGAAGGGCAGCAAAATGGCAAAGGCAGTTAAACCCCCCCCAGTACAACGTGCGAACATTGGATAAGTATTGGAGATTTACTTACCAATGCGTCTGCATTATGTTTTAACTTCTTTGCTTCTTGTAAATAATGATCAGCTGAGTGAGTCCTGCAAGAGGGGACACAAATTTATGGACTCAGCCCCACGCATACTGCATTTCCTTTTATGACTGAAGTTTCTTGATGTTGTCAAATTTCATATTTTTTCTGTCTAACTCAAGTTACAGGAGTTACACTATGATAAAACTGTTAAAAAATTTAAGTTGTTAAAATAGTTAACTAGTATGATTCGTTACAGTATGACAGAATTGTTAAAAACAGTTTAAAGTTAGTTCTCTAGTTTCAGGTAATTCAAAACAGTATTTCAAACAAATTGGTAAGTACATGTGATTCGGTTAAATTTACTGCAGTTGACAGTCAAGCAAACCAAACACTTGACCAACAACAGGGGCAGGGGAAAGAAAAAAAACAACCCACAAAATTTGAGGACAAATTAATCCAGCACCTCCAGGACTGGCATTACTGAGGGTGTGAAATATTTAAAAATTGTAATAATAATACAAAATAAATCAAGATTCATTCAGGCGTTAATTGCTTTTGCTTAGCCACCCAAGACAATCAATGCTAAATTACTTTCACACCTAGATGAGCAGATGGTAATCATCAAAGTCTAATTACACATTTCAATATATTAACATATTACCTATGAGTTGATTAAACTTTGAAATAAATTCTCCCATCCATCCTACCTTGTCTAAGAATTAAAGTTATTTGAAATGAACATTTTTAATAGTCCAGTTACAGGGAACTGATGTCATTACAAAGCAACAGTTAATATTAAAAAGATTATATACCTACAAAATCAGTTCAATCGGTTCTAGTCCCAAGAAATCCTAAAATGCCTCAGTCGTAACCACAAGGTTATTAACATATCGCCACTCCAAAGCACAATTACTGTTCCTTGGAGGGTGCTCTCATTATGTCTTCCTATACCTCAATACACGTTCAGATTTTTTTTTTTAAAAAAAGTTTGATCTTATCTCAGTCTTTTGGCCCTGTTTTGTCTTGGAATAATTACAAAATCTCCATAAACTATTTCGTCCTAAATGATTGACAGTGTACTCTAATCAAATTCACTTAACTTTTTTCTTTTTTTTTTTTTTTTCCTTCTTTAAGGAATAACGATCAGGAGAAAACACGAATCAGCTAGTTTGCCCACTTCCAAAGAGTTCTTAACCAGGAAGTTACTTTTACATTTGGTATAAACATAATTTTATTTGTAAAGTGAATTTCAAGAACAACGAAGAGAAATGCTTTAAGAGCAAGCATTGTGCTGAGATTCGAACTGGTACAAGTGAAATCTAAAGTCTGCACAAGACAGTAAAATATTTGGTTTACTTTCTTTTCAAGATATTTTCTTTGACCCCACAAGATTAAAGCCCAATCCTGCTCTTGTGGATCTGGAATTTCTAAAAACGAAGGCTCTTCTCTACTGTCAATGACCAGAACTCCTGACTCTAGAGGACTCCGGCTCTGTTGAGAAAAGAACAGGCAGATAGGTGACAGCAGTGTCCTGGTACGGTGAAAAGGACACATCAGCATTTAAAAACAGCACAACCCTGAGCTATTTAAGTCTCCTGCGTGGTCCTTTTATGCTTAGTAGGAATGTACAGGGCAGGCTAGAGTTCCTCCTTAAGGACTGCGCTGTCTGCCAAGGAAATGGCACAGGGAGCAGTCAGACAAACCCATCGCTGCAGGAACAACGTGCAGCTCTCCAGAGCATGAATTTGTGCTTAACATCTTTTGTGAAGCAAAACAACAACTCTTTTCCGCAGGGAGCCGGCTATGCTCTGAGATTCACAGTCCCCCAAAAGGAAAGGCACCTTGTGCTGTGCTTACCTATCATCAAAAACAAGTTTTGCTCTTCTTGACTTTGAACCTTCCGTAGACTGAGCAGACGCAGGAGGGCAGTTTGATGAATTGTTCAGAATCTTTTCCTGAAAGGAAAATTGTTGCCAAATAATAAATTTAAAGAACAGATAAATCTCTGCCTTCAAGAAAAGCATTTGTTGTGTAAATTTCCTCCCATTACTTCAGGCACTACATGCCATTAGGTCAGTTTTGCAGCTGCTTTAGCTGCCATTCACTATAGACAGCAGTAACACAGCTTCCATGGGGCTTTCACCTAATGCTGGCACAGAGGCTATGATCAAGCTCCTCACTCTAATGCACCAGGCCATCTCCATTAGAGGAAAGTTTGCAGCCAAGGCTTTCTAGACACACCTGGGTCCAGGAAATCCCTCCCTGAATCTCCCATGTCACTGTTTTTCCACTCTAACAACGAGATGATGAGTATTTTTATGATTTCTCATTTCTATCAACAATACACTCTGCTGAATGTCTTTGCTTTGAAAAAAAATATTTTGGAAGGATAAGCATCATCTTCAGCGAGAAAAGCTAGCTGTCTTCACAACACACTGTCCTTGCTCCCCTAAATTAGAGATGGCCCAACACGACACTTCAAGCTAAAGACTGGACACTAGAAACATTTTGTGAATTGTAAGTGAACCCATTTTTAGTAGCTAAACAGTATAAAACAACGCCCCAGCTTCATAGGTGTTTTCCACTCTCTTGATTTATCATGACCAAAGGCCACCTATATAAGTGTATTTCACAACCTACATCTATCAGATTATTGCTAACCAGAAGGATCGTGGAGTTGCAAGGCACCAGAGTTGCACAGCAATATACTAGCTACCACTGTAACACAGAAGCAATAACAGAACATGCGGTGCAATGCAGGAAGAATATATGCTACGTTAAGAATGGCGTGACTAAGCATATCTGAAGTATAAAACGATAAACATCTCACAAATTAACAACTAGCTTAGGGACATTTCTACGCTGACAAACAAAGCAAGGGCAAAGCCTCAGCCTGTAAGGTAAATTCACTATCTACAGTTCCTGGAAGTGTCTTACCTAGCCACCAACATACGCAACCCTGCAAGGCTTCTAAAATCTCACGGTACTGGCATCTGAAGTAATACAGCCTGTCTCCCAGTGCAGATACTCATGAACCCCACCCTGATGACTAAGTTACTTTCTGCCATTGCTAATGTCTATTTGCGCTTTATTCCTCCCCAAATCAACTACTGTTTCCGAACATTTTTAGACTTTGCTTCTAAGCTTTTCACAGAGACTGCAAATAAAACTACTGAGGTTTAGCAGTTGCTTAAACTGCTAGAGTTTCCAGAGCCCGTCGGAGGCTTTGGGGCTTTGCTGCCGAGTGCTCGGAGAGAGCCGCACCAGCATCACACATTGGAATCGCCAAGACAAAGGTGAAATCCCTCCCAGTTAAACACACTATGCTCAACAACTGGCTATACAACAGACACTGCTCATCACAGGTACAACAGTACACTCTCAGACATCCTCACAGGCTGATTTCTGTCCAGTAATACACATTTATATAGTAATGAAAAGGCACATTAAAATTTAGTGACCTAAGAGTGTAATTTTCCTATAATATTTTAAAATTCCATCACATCCAAGTATCTTCCTAACGTAAATCTCTTAAAAACTATCTTCTACGCCATCTTTATAACCACATTTTCTCCACTCCAACCACGGAGAGCACTGTACATTCCTGAGCTGGAGTTAAAATAATCTGTCTGTGGTCCTACAATGTCATAAAATGAGAGCTATAGCTTTGCATCCTAGCACTATGTGTGGACTGAGCTCCTGCTCTCCTTAAAAATCAGGACAAGATCTGTATCTGCTCCCATGAGACCAGAGTAACCTCATTGTTCCATTTACCATTGTGTCAACAGCTTTCTAGTGATATTTCTTATTAACAAATTAAACAATAAATAATCAGGGTTGGTAATCAGAAGATGGCTAAACACATTTCACTAATTAAACACAGAATTTGGTAGGAATAAGCATTAGTATTCCACAATCTCTCCCAAGTTTTCTAATTTATAGACTTCCAAGGTACTTAAGCACTATGACACGAAACAATGCGTATCTAAAACTAATTACATTTTAAACTTGAACAGCAAATTATTGTTTAGATCACACTGAGCATTTCAAACTGAAAAGCAAAGAAACAGGCTTAAGGCATGTACAGAATAAGCCCTTTACCTTGGTTTCTTTAGCACTGCTAGAACCCTTCCCCTCTGTCTTCTTTTGTTTAGAAGATGAGCTGCTTTTGCTGCCACTGCTACTCTCCTTGCTAAGGTTGCTGCTGGACTTTAAGGATGACGACTGACTGACCGTCCTCTTCCGGGACCCATGTTCTTGCTTGGAATCTTTCTGCAGGACTGGGGCAGCAGGAGACGGCAGTAAATCCTTCTCTTTAACAGCACTTGGCTTTGAAGACCTGGACAAAATGAACAAATCCAGCTTTTGGGTTTCTTTCTCTAAAAAAACCAAAAACAACCAAACAAAAAACCCAACACCACAAAGCTTTTTTTTTTTAACGTAAAAAAACCTTTTTTTTTATTTTTAAAAACAAACAAGATTTTTATTGTTAGACCTAGCAAACCAGATACGGAGGAAAAGAAAGGGAATAATCATCTTGGTAAGTAGGTTTCCATGAAGCCGGATTGAACTCGTTTTCACCATTTTATTTGTTCTGACCTGAAAACACAGTAGACAAGTTCTAACCATAAAACCACATCCCTACAACAGTTCTTAAAAAAAAAACACACCCCAAACACTTACAATGTAAGAAATCAATGCCAATGTTAGCGCCAGCCTGTCTGCTGCAGACTACTCAGCCTAACAGCTCACAAAAAAGATGGTCCAGATAAAGGTTCTCTGGAACCCAGGAAACTGGAAAGCTTTCTCAGCGTAGCCTTTCAGTACACTCTTACCTTGGCTGCTGAGGGCTACTGTTGGCTATTCCTGGCTTCCCATAATAATTATTTCTACACATTATATTTATAAAATCATATAGTTTCATTTAATTAAATGTCCTTCAGATAACTGTACTGGCAATCAAGCAAATATCAGGAATACTAGGTTTAAAAAAAGCATAATCAAGCTAGAAATGCATCCATTCATTCTACATCTGTTTCCTAACAAACAGGAAGACACTGTTTAATTCAGAATGGGCAAACAAGGTTTCTAGCATCTGATGTGCTGCAGCTTCTCACATATTTGTAATTTGGCAATTAGTCACTATACAGAGATATTTTCCATGACATAATAATACCAGTTTTCAGATGCTTAATCTGAAATAGCAGAGTTTTAAAAGGTAGTGGAAAAAACCCTTACTCTTTCCTGTGGATTAACACTGACCAACAAATAAACCAAACGAAAGCATAATAGCTATTACAAAAAAACATGGAAAATTACAGAAATAACATACAGGTAAAAGAGTATTAAACAATGTTACTGATTTGCTAATTCTCTATTACTTTGTTTTTGCATCACTCACACTTTTCTTCAGCTAATCTATGAAGCAAATGTGAGGCTAAATCCATGGATCTAAATCTCAATGCCATCAGCTTCCCAGGCAATGCCAGTTAAATAATTTATTCGCAGTTTACAAACTTGCTAAATAGGGAATTAACAGATTGGGCTAATTTAAAAGCACAGATTTTGCAAGGTCAAAAAGCTAGACGCACCGCTAATTTCTAAAACAAAACCAAACCCCACTGTATATTAGAGGAAAACCCAGGAAGCATATATTCCATAATACATCAGCCCTTCACATGAGGGGTTACCTTACTTCTGCTAAGTAAAACAATGGTCCTTGGCCAGTGTTTTTGGTTACGGAAATAAATTTCCACTAACTAGTAGCAGAAACTCTGAAGTAAATCTGTCTGAACGGTAACAAACAATGAAATTTTACCATCGATTAATAATGAGGACACATGTTGGTGAGGGGGCGGGGAAAATGAGCACCCATCTTCTCCTTGATCACCCTGAGCCTCCAATGTTGAAAACATAGCCAAGATACTCACTCCCTACTGCTAGAAGTCTTGTGTCCTGATGGAGCTTTTTCTTCCAGTTTTGTTTTCTTGCTTTCACTGGCTCTGTTTTCATCCTCATTCTGAGTAAAGCAAACAAGAAATAAATCCAGGCAAACATCCACATTTACAGCTTCACCAAGACCATCAATGTTTCACATTAAGAGATTTAATTTAGCAGGTGTTTTGCAGTGTACAGAATAAGATATGTGCAGACCACAAAAACATGCCCTACAGCATCTAGTCCATATCAAATATTTGACCAGATTGCGATACTGGAAAATAATGAAAAACAAAGTCTGGTTTCTAAATTACATAATTACTAATCTAAATTACATACGCATAAAAGAGTAACAGCTATGTTGTTCCTTTTAGAACAAATATATTATCACCATGAAATACCAGAAAAATCTGCCAAAGGCTTCAACAAGAGATCAGGAGACAGATTTTATGTTGTGGAGCCTAACAGAGGTGTCTTATGAATGCCAGAAAAAAAGGTAAAAGTCTTGCAGTCTACTAAAGTAAGTTTAGAGATGTCGAAGACTAAATTTTTGTATAGATTTAATCCTAAAGTCAAAGGGTCTTGAAGACAACTTAGAAATTTACCTTCAGCAAGCACTGGAAGTATCAATACAGTGAATAAAATGGAAAGTAGGGACTCACAGAGTAAGTCACCTGGCAACATAACCTAGATTCAAAACCAAAAGGTTTCATTTTTGTTACACCAATGCTGCAACCCTGACCCTCATGATCGAGGAAACACGAGCAAGTAACACGTAGAAATCAAGTGGTGACAGTTGCACACAGAGCACTCTCAAACCTAAAAACTGGCAGGGGGAAGGGTGGGGTTTCGGTTAGTTGCCTCAAACAGGCTTGCATCTTCTCTGGTATGCACCAGCAAGCAGAGTCATCTGAGGATTCAAAACAATTAACAGCCAGACTATTTGCTGGGATAACGCCTAAGTTTAATTGGTCTTGCTAAAGCTTTCTAATTTAGATGTAAGAGCATAGATCTTTAATGCTGTAACTCCAAACGTGTACTGAAAGACCTAACTGGTCAAAGAAATAGGTCTCAGTGTATCCAGAGCCATTGGAACATGTGAATGCATTCCCACGAACATTAGGAATTATACACTAACACTTGCAAAAAGTAATTAATCACTGTACTGGTCAGAGTTATTCCCATTTTACAAAAAAAGCTCATACTTTCTCACTTCATTTCCTTACCCAGAGAAAACAGGAACCCTAGTTGGGACAGTACAGGAGAAATCTCTGTTTGCAGTTATATGTCAAGTCTCCTAGACGACACTCATTTCAGTAAGTGATCAAGTTTACTTAGTGAAAACTGGTTTAACTGAAATTGTCTATCTCCTCTGGAGAGTCAGATGACTCTCTGAATGATATCATACAATCCTTTGATTCCACATGTCAAAAAAGTCTTACAACCACTGCCAAACTGAAATTTTCAGGACAAAATCCAGAGTAGCACAGCACTTTTTGAATCCCTGAAAGAGGGCTTCACAGTCCCAACTTCATGGAACCCAGACGTTTATGAAAACTCATTGGATCACTGAGCCCATCTGACAGTCACAGGTTTGCTCTTTATACAGACTATGTTCTGAGGTTTCTAAAGGCAGTTTAAAATTACACCATCAACTACTTCTTACCATTCCCCCCTCCAAGGGTATTACTTCTATTCAGCTCCCCCACTGATTCCTGTCCATCTTACTGCC
>NW_009594419.1:33209-35818 GCF_000690535.1 Cariama cristata | reverse complement strand
ATTCCTGCTTTTTATTTACAAGTGAAACGATTAAATGCCTTTTTGGAAAATATTAAATACCATTATGGAGACATCCCTCTGCTCCCAGTAAAGCAGGACCCCTAAGATTATGGTTTCTGCTGCTGCCATGCCCCAGGCCCATTTCTGCCCCATCTCTTGTCCTGGCAACGTGCCATTGCATGATTCACTGCTTCAAGGAGCTGATCCAACTAAAAATCGCGTATTTTTTTTTTCCCCCTGTCAGGTGAATATTCCATTGGATCAGCTGTCTGAGCTGGCCTGCAGTGCAACAGGGGCTGGTGCCAGATCAAGCAGAGGCATGCGAGAGCAGGATGCAGTGCTCAGAGGTACAGAAGCCGTGCTACCTCCGTGAGCTCTAGCTACAGTGCTAACACTCCTACAGGGGAAACCACCTCATTTCCCCTCTTCGTCCTAGAAGAAAATCCCAATAGTCCCTAGTGTAACAGCACAGGGATGATCAATGTGTTCTACACAAAACGGCCAGCCAAAGTCATCTCTTAAATTGCTCAGAGTCACTACACTTGAGGTATGATCTGGATCACTGGGCTACATGCTTGACACTTGTAGCAACCCACTAAGGGGCTGACATAACAGGGAAATCTCTCTCTACAAAATCATCACCTGCTTATGTTTCCTTTTGCCTTTTGTAGAACTTTTGTCAGACGGCTGTTTCTGGGATTCCCTTGCGTGCTTCTCTGGCACGTTTTTCTTTTCCACTTTGGGTGCATCAGCATCCTTGTAAGGCTTCCCTGGTATTCTTGATAAGAGGCTCAGGTCAATCTTCACAATAAGTGGGTACCTTTCATCAGGATCACTGAGTGGTGAAAGAAGCTCTTTCTCTTCCATAGGAGAGAACATTCTTTGCCGAAAAAAGCTGTCATCCTCCTCCATGGAAGATTTAACAGGAGTCCTATTGCTCTCAGAGTATTTGGGTGTTTGTGATGAAGGAGGCAGGCTCTCATTTTCATCTGAATCGGAGGACGAGGTATCTGTTTCTATGAATTCCCTGGATTTCTGGGCAGATTTGCTTGAAGCCTTGTACTTCTTTTTCTCTGTAGTAGGCCGAGGGGAAGATTTGGGCTCTTTCTTTATATTGGGTTTTCTGGAGCCTTTTGTGGCTGCCTTATGCCTGTTTGAAGGTATGTTTGTTGCCATGTCTACTGGGGTTTCACTTTCTATTTTAAGACCTCCTCTAGGCTCTTCAACAGGTGTCTTTTCTGCTTTCTTGGGCTGCTTTTTACCTACAGTCCTCCTCTGTGTTGAGCTGTCACTCTGGGCAGGTGATTTCTGCCTGCCACGACTGCTCTCCGAACCTTTTTGGGTGGGTTTGGAATCTCGCCCCGGTGTAGAAGAAACCAAATCCTTGGATCCGCTTTGATCAGTGTACCCGCTCCCCGACCCCTGATCCCGTCCCTCTTTTTTGTAGCCTTGAGAGGATGGGATATTGCTGTCTACAGAAGACGCTGGTGACACTTTATGTGAATTAACTTTGTTCAACCAGTTATCCAGTTGCCATTTGTTTGTTGGTGGTGGCTCTGGCTAAAAACAAGTAAAAACCCAGTGTTAGATAAAATATTTCACATTTCGTCCATCTTTTCCACAGGACAGCTGTATTATGCTGCATTTCAAAGCAAAAGGTACACCAAAAAACCAAAGATAAATAACAAATGAAATATAGGTTGATGAATATAGGTACAAATAACAGCTCCCACTTTCCTTCATCTGCAGCAGCTGCTATCAACAGGGAATATTTGCTGCCATGGCTTTCCAGACTAAAAGCCTGCATTTTTTTAAGGTACTGTTACCGTGTCTAACTTCTACTCTCCAACAGATAACTGGTGGTAAAAATCACCTCAAATTCAAACATTAAATGCGTATTTACATAGAGAATTGCTACCGTATTCAATTACAGGTACTTCAGCGGAAGAACAGCCCATCTTGAAAATGATCACACATTTGTCAGTCTATTATATTTTTAAAAAAACAGTCTGAGAATTTATTAACCTTTTCTGCTTTTAAAACTCAGGATTAATGCCAAGCTAGAGACAGCCCAAATACATGTCAAATCCTACCTCGGGGGATGCACTCTGTGATGGTTCGTTAGCTTCACTATCACTGGAACTGCTTTCACTTTCAGAGTCCGAACCTGAACTGCTTTCAGATCCACTATGGCTGCTCGAGTCATCCCTTGAATTATCTGCTCCTTCACTGTTATGCTGTGAAGGTTCAGAATTACTGAAAACAAAAATGAGGAAAAATAAACAAACACTACCCAAGGCACAAATACATTCGAGAAGTCCTTTCATTAGAAAGAATAAAATGTAATATTTTAATTAACATTTACTAGAAAATTCAACATAACTGAACACAGTTCACCCTGGAAAAAAAAGCCTTTGTTTTTTCCCCCCCTTCCCAAAGTGGTTAGTATAATTTGCAGGATATAAGCTATTTAATCACTGATTAAATTTTAATCACCTTTTGCTTTAACACAAGACAAAAGACAAACATGAATGTTAGAAATGAGATCAAGTCAAGAGTGCTGACTGGCCTGAATATCACTACTCTACTTTCTAGGCAGCAATCCAGCA
>NW_009594419.1:4809-33178 GCF_000690535.1 Cariama cristata | reverse complement strand
GAATGCCTACCTTCCAGGTGTGCTCCTTGGCACTGTCTTATCGCAGTCCTGCAATTAAGAAAAAGAGCATGAAAATTCTAGAAGTTACTTTAGGATTTTATATACAACTAAGTTGCAAAGCATCAACTCAGAGCCTTTAAATTTAAGTTATTTAGCCTGAATAGCATCTTTATTCAATATGTGCAGCAGTTTAAAATTGTCTGCATTTTCCTTATACAGAAAGAAAAATAGAGTTACTTCCTCCAAGTTTTCACCACAAACCTACTATCTCAGAGTCCTATACATTCTGACTACAGTTCCAATTTCTACCACTCACCAATACCATGTTTCCATCTTTTTGAATCAAGTGATTCAACTTTTTACAATGATATTCCTGAGATACCCTGAGTACTAGGAAATAACCAACTAAATGTGCTATCTCAAAGTTCTCCATATGAAGAAAAAATCAAAGACTAGAACTGGGAACAGGAAGAAACAAAACAAAAGAGTGTGGATTACTGCTGGGTAGCACAGACCCGACAGGTATTTTTGATTTAGCACACTAAATGCCATTTCTGGCAGAAGCTGCACATGGTCAGTACTGACAAAGAGGAAAAAAGAGACCTTTTCGATAAAAACAGAGGTGCTGCTATACTCCCAGGTACAGATACAGTTTCCCTTACCATCCCAAACACAGTCCCAAGCTACTAATGTGCAGAGACGTCCACAGTCTTTTAGGCAGAGTGGTAGAACATGATGGGTTCTATCTTTAAATGGCGGGCCATTACATATGTTTTGAAATACACTATTGCCACTTTATGCTCAGAGAAAGCCCATCTGAAAACAGTAAAAGAAGATTTCCTAGATAAAAGCATACTGTTTTCACAAAAGAGATAATTTTCCCCAAATTTACATTCAGGGATACCCAGGGTTTGTCTAACAACATTCCAACTAATTTTTGTTTCTTAATCATAAATCTCCTCTTAAGCTGCTCAGTTTGTGTTGGAATATTGAACATTGCTGAAGTACTGAACTGTGAATGCATTCATGATTTTTTTCTGAAACTCTGATTTAATGAACGTACCTGCTCTCCATCGCTGTCTTCACTACTGCTAAGTTTTAAGTCATCTTTCAACATACTAAGTAAAAGGGAGAAAACGAGACAAGTTTTTCCACATACTTTAATTACTTTCAAAGCATTCTTCTATATTTCAACATGCTATTGTTTATACTATAAAGTAGGCTGCATGGGTGAAATCCGCAAGATACCATTCTAACATTTAATGTTTAAGAATGGTCAGTTAAGACATTCTTTACAGAAGAATAAGGATTCTAGTACTTTGACTCCTTAGTCCATTCTGTTCAATTTAGAAAGGAAATTTGACACAATTCACTAATGTGGGAGGAGCAAGCTTGTGTATGTTCGACTTCTTACACACAATGGCCAAGAATACTGTTTTAAATAGACTCAAGAAAGCTAACACTAGTGGCTGTTTCCTGACTTGTGGCAACAGTGCAACTGTTCTAAGCCACAATTATTTTATTATTATTCAAAGCTGTAATTATTTATGGTAGTCATACATACACAAACTATTTCACAATACTGAAAATATGGGAACACACTGAAAACATATAGCAGGGTACGGGGCCTTTGTGCGCATTGCAAACACCTTTGATTACAAAAAGAAAACATCTTACTCTGTCTGGTTCGATTCACATCTGGAGAAAGAAAATGAGAAAGGATTAAAAATGAGAAAGGATACTGAATTTCACAGTATATCTGTTCTACCAATAATCTGAAAAGAAACATCATCCTCTAGGATCTAGTTCCTGAAATATTTTTTATTGTTATCCTTTTACAAAAGATGCATTTATCTCCTTTTTGAAGTTTTTTGACCAGATCACAACCGCAATTTTTTTTTTTTAATTATTTAAAACTGTATTGTCACAGTAAGCATCTCAACTTTCTTCCTATGCATCCCACTTCAACATACGTCCAATGCTACCTCTTGTTCTTAGATGCTCTCATGCTCTCCAGCTTTGGAAACAGCACAGTTCGTTGTCAGCAGTCTATACTGCTATGACAAAAGCAAAGTCAAATGGTGAACTTCTATTTCTACCACTTGTTGAACTGGCTGCATATGAGTATTTTCTTAAACTACATTGTTTTGGGAAACTGACTTTAAGTCTATAATAAATGAGGGGGGGTTCTTTTCGTTCTATTCCCTTCCCACAGGTCATGTGCACAGACTAGCAGAAGAACTAGACTTAATTTTGTGACTGTGTTAACGGACTGCATCACAACAAACGTTAACTTAGAGTAACAAGTTTTCAGAATCTACAACCACTTTCATTAAACATACAATCAGCTGGTAAACTTTTATTTTCATGGACATATTTGTTTGGAAACAATCTTTTGACAGCATATAATTGATTTTCAGGTATGAGAAAGGTGGACTACAGCCATCCAGAATATTCCAGTTCCTTTTTATTTTTTCTTCCACTTGCATGATTGACCAAGTAAAATGTTGGGTCTGTGTGCATAATGAACAGAAATATTTGTCAGTCTAAGAGACTGAGCAGAACAAACTTAACTAGATCCCAAACATAGCTTACTGTCTCCTTCAATACAAAACAGTTCCCCATCCTGTCTACTTGCACAACCACTACAAGCTGCTTCCAGCTGACAGCTCTGCAATGCACACCTTTGGGAAGTCCTGTCCCGTCCTGCCCGTTCTTATATGCTGATACCTTAGGTCCAAACTCTTGCACACCTACCCTGATCACTGACAAGAAAACAGAGGAATGGAAAGGCAGCACCGGGTATTTGTTACTCATTCCAGTGTGCAATATTTGGTCTACTGCCCCAGAAAATGGCTGCTTAATGATGATGCCCTTTTTCTGCCAGTCAAGGACAAGCATGCTAAAGTGTCTGTGCAAGAACTGATGGATTCTAGTAAAAGAAACGGCTATTTTCCAAATCTTAAAATTCAACTATTGTTCATGAAATATTTTCTCAACAGCCACTTACGATTTGGATTGATGACCATTGGATGTTTTTGATGAAGGATTGTATCGTTCTAGAATTAAAAAGAAGAAATGCACAGTTGAAAACTCAGTCAGCAAAATAAGTCACTCCAAAGTTGGCACAAGTAGACAGTCTTAGATAAACCAAGAACAGCTGAGTAGACAGGGGAAAGTAATAACCAGCTAATGCGAAGTATGACCTCCCGCAGACAGAAGTGAGTGGATGCAGAGACAAAATACTAAATACAGCAAATAATTCAATCAACAAAACCTAGAAAATTATTTAAATAACTGCTGTCTAAACCAATACACACTTAATTTGTTATTAATGGTGTGAAAAACTGCTTTGCTTCTATCAAGATTAATCTATTGCCTTCTACATGAAGTATATGGGATATAGATCAGCCTGTCAAGCTCTGACTTGTTTCAACATCCCTGCATAGCTTTTCAGTGGATGAGCAAACTTTACATCCGGAAATCAAATCAAACTCAGAAGCCAATTCTTACAATAGGAATATATACTGATATAATCTGCTTTTCAGTTTGGTGTTTTTTTTTTTTTCCCCCTTCCCATGTGTGGTGGTGGGGTTTTTTGGGTTTTGTTTTTGTGTTTTTTTTGTTTTTTTTGTTTTTTTAATTCTGGCAAAGAACTATGCGTAGTTCAACAGAAACAAGAAGTGAGGCTATTAAAAGTTCAGAAAATTCAAACAGGATTTGAAAACTGGTTCTGTGTTTTGATTAACCTTGCCTCTTTATTTAGACACCCAAAGATCAGTTGCTCCTATAATGTAGTCTATGGTTTAGCATTATGGAATTAAGTTTTGTTTCCTTAATTTCCCACTGTATCAGGTGTTTAGATTAAGCTGCTTGTGAATATCTAACAATAAACCATTCTTCTTTTACTATTTAATCTGTTTAATCACTTCATGAGGGAGTGAAAAGACTTTTGGAAGGTAACAGCACAAATCTAATTTAATTTCACCTATTATGTTACCTGTGTTAAATTATTAATTTCAGTACTATTCAAAACAACGACACAGTTAAAGAGAAATAAAAGCTGCTTTTATCTAAAAATCTGAAAATGCATTCTGGGCCAAGACGTTCAAGGATATTACTAAGCATATTACTGTATGAGTTCTTGACCAGTTCTCTCTCGATTTTAAAATGACAAAGTGAAAATGAACAGTGAAACAGCAATGTGCTTTTTCTACTGAAATATGAGCATAAGCACTATTTTGGTTTCTAATATGTCCCCAAGCAGGCAGTTGGGTTTTTTAAAGGGTGTTTTGTTTTACTACTCAGCTTTTTTCAATTAGATCAACCACAGAGGCATTTTTTCAAGAATTACAATATATGACAAATTTAAAATACGTATTTTTTTCCTAGAAGACAGTAACAACCTTTCAACTCAGTCATAACTTTCTAGATCTCAACAAGAAATGAGAAAGAAAAATCAAGCAACTGTTTTATAGGTCAAAACTTGAAAAAGTACAGAAAATCTTAACTTAGGCTCCTTCCTATGACCAGTCTGGAAAATCTCACTCTCTAAAAAGCGTGACATCTTAAGAGATACTAAGAATACTGAATCACAACAAAAACATTAACCACATTACAGGAAGTTTAACATACTTACTCTGTTCGCCAGTGCCAAAACTGGACTGTTGAGACTCCTAAGGGAACAAAAGATCACAAGTGGTTTTATTCACCAGGAATCTTAACATAATCAAAAAACATGCTGCAAGCAAGATATTCTTTCTACCTAAAGGACGGCACCCGACCTCTAATAAAGGGAAAAAAACTAACAATAAAACAGAAAGAGTGATTCTTGATCTAGGCCCCAACTCCTCTCACCAGCCGTAAGGGCACAGCCAGCACCGGGAAGGAGAGCTTCACGCTCCTCTTCCTCAGCTCAGCTCTCCCACTTGCTTGGTTTTAAGAAGGGCCACATGCAGTTGCACTACATGATACCTCAGACTCCAAAGTCCCTACCTAACTTCCATAAATCCCATCTTCGTGTACGTTTAGCATGGAAAGGAACCATTCAGTATCTTCATCTTCCTTATACACAGACAAACTTTGCTGCTAGTTCTGTGTATTTTCATTCCAACTCTTCTCTCTGCACCTTTCTTTTTCAGACACATACAGCATCGTGGTGGACAAGCAATGAGTATAGTAACAACCCATCAACAAAATACCTCAGCTACAAAGGAGCCTAAGAGACACTGAAACTTAACCTGAACAGCTCTGCAGACCCTGCCCGAAGAGCCCTTCTCGTGAGCCCCTGGCAACCGCAGTCAGGCACAGCCACTCCTGCCCGCAAAGGCCAGACCTTCAGGTAATCAGACAATTCGCTTGTACAAAAGCCAATGAACAATGATATGTAACTTCCTTTGATAGATAATGAATCTGTTACCTATAAATCTAGCCGTGAAAAGATGAAGCCTTGCAAATTTTAGCACTTGTATGATCTTCAGTATTCCCAATTCCAGAAAACTCAATTCTGACTCCCAAGACTTAGTAGATTATAAATTTTTTGAAACCCTAAAATATTGTTTTAACAAATACGCAGAGGCTACCAAGTTACTGAAAACCTACTTCTAGGCTAGAGTGTCAGTTTAAAATAGGACCTTCCTGACCTCATTTTAAAATGAGGACAAATGCTGGCCCCCTAAATAAAAACTGAAAATACCTGACTCAAATCAAAGTTATATACGCACATTTTACTTAAATGCTCTGGCAATGGCAAATCAGGATTACAATTCAACAATGAATTCCAGTTTTTTTGGTATACCTGTGAACCAGTTTTCCCAAACAGACAAGTCACTGGCATGCAACAGTTCTATACACAATTTACAAAATTTAATTTTTTAAACACACAAAACCTTTACACAGCAAAGCACACACATATTTCTGATTTCCCTTTTTATTTCAAAAGTGAAAGCAGTTGCAATAACTCATTGAACAAGTCTTTTGTTCGTAGGGAACTTGATAAAGAACTTTCCTTGTAAGGCGTTTTGAATGTCTCTAGTCTTTACTAATTGAAAAAAAGGAAGGGACAATGAAAATAAAATTGACATATGTTTAAAGTGCAAAGCGAAGATAAGTTGGAGAGAAGCCTTCTGTCTTCAACAGAAAGCAAAAGCTACACTTTCTTCAAAATAAAACCTGATTTTATCTTTTACACAGGTACGAAAAGCGCAAGTGTGATTCCCCAACTGCCCTTTTCCACTGTCAGCTTACACAAGCTGACAAACTTTTGACAAGTAAAAAAAGAAGTAAAGGCCACACCATAATCAAACGCCACATCTACAGAGCAACTGCGCTGGGGTAAGCACAGGATGAGGAACTGGCACCCATTGTTACCAATATGTGTCTCTCAAATTCTGCAGAAAACACCTGCCTAATCGCTCGCTTTAGTCAACTTCCTATTTCTAAGGCATAGTGCAGTCTTTCAGTTAAGTGCACTTCAACGAGGTCTTATGTTTAAATATGCAACTTTTTCCAACTCTCTTGCCATCTATTTTGTGTTTGAATACATATCTAAGAAACTCAGAGATTAAAAAGAAGCTTTACTTTGAACTCCAAAGTTATTTATAGCAGTATCTTCTAAAGGTCTACTTCAGAAAGAAGAAATTAAAAACAACTTGAAGCAAGGAAACTCTTTAACCAAAGTATAATAGACTGCTGAGGTTAGAATGTGAAGACACTTAAGCAGGAAACAAAATCGCAGCTTGTACTCCAACACAAAAACCAGGGAGAGAAAAACCCTCGCCAGCTGGACAGAACAGCAGTCGGGTACTGAATTCTCATTTGTAGGTTACCAGCTTGGCTGTAGTCCCAGCTGTGGTGAATGGGACCCATTTCCATTTAATGTTTGAAATCTCAGGTCAGATCTCATTTTTATTTCTCAGAAGAAAGTTTCTATATTACAGCAGATCAAGGGATCTGACCACTCGCCTTCTCGCTAACTCCAGCACAGGGCAGACGTGAACACACCTGGAGACAGAACCCACCTCTTCAGAGATGCCCCTAGGTCACTGCACAGGTATGCAGGTACAAAAACTGCCAATCCTCTTGCGTTGCTTTGAAACGGAAGACTTCCACTCTCTAACGAACAGTTGGTGTTTTTAATATGTTTTACAAACATGCCAGTATTTTTGGAGTTTTTGACTGTGAGCCCATGGCTTAAAAAAAGTTCCACAGGATAAAATTATAGAGTGTTAGGTCATTGGATAACATTTTTTATCAAGACCCAGGAATCTACATTTTTTTCATATCATCCATAAAACTTTCCCTGACCTATTTTCATGAAGTTTTATCTTCTGATTCAAAGACTTCCTCATAACTATTAGATATATTTATAGTAACCAGAGAGGCCCCGGTCAGGAGTTTGTGTTCCTTCAAGCTACTCACTATCTACACATAGGGTAAATGATCCTATCCCAACAATCTTACAAATAAAATCAACTCATCCACCAAAGGGAGCTGAATTTTATGTGCACAGGCAAAACATACCAAATACATACACAAAAGGAATGCTGTGAAACACGTCGGCATATTACTTGTAAATAAATTGAGCACAGCATTAAAAAGAATGATCCTTCCTCGAACAGTACTGCTCGATTAAAGTAAACCACTGTTTTGTTTTGTTTTCTGAATTCTGCTCTGGGTCCAGACTGCACAAGCCTATGGCTTGCTAACTCGCTGGAATTCTGCAAAGATGCTGCTGCCAAGAATGACAGAGGAGAGAAGGCAGAGGAAATTATAGGCTTTGGATGCAGAGAGAGAATTTGACAAAGTTCCATGGCTGAGATGTGCAGCCACAAAATAAAAAAGCTGGCAAAAAGTCAAAAGACTCAGAGCTGCCATAAATGGAATTTTCTGCAAACTAGGCGAAGAAACACAATCCAGGTTGATAGGTTCAAAAAAAACACAACCTATCTTTTTTGTTCAAACATCACCAAGACTGTGTGATCTTACATAGTTTCTCTCTGTGTCACAAAGACAAATATTTTTCTGCACACCTTCTTTCTTCCAAAACTGAATCAAATACCAGAGAAAGGCAGAAACAAGCAGA
Organism: Cariama cristata; assembly: GCF_000690535.1. Lineage (NCBI taxonomy): Eukaryota > Metazoa > Chordata > Aves > Cariamiformes > Cariamidae > Cariama > Cariama cristata. Next base: position 25,095 of record NW_009594419.1, on the reverse strand, counting down.
TCTAGCATCCCCACCATCAAGTGTGCTCAAAAGTGTGTGAAGGGAAAACATCTTCCCAAAGGTCCAGGAACAAGGATTCAAAGCAGTGGAATAAGTACCTCTGTTGATGAGGAAAGGTGTGGAATTTCTTTCTTTACAATAAAAAGTAAGAATTATTTCCAAGTTCACAGATTTATATAACACAGCAAATAAACCCCGACTAAAAGTAATATATGCAAGATTATTATCAATCTAATGTCAAGAAAATAGACAAGAAGATTTATTTCCAGATATGCCTTCAGAAGTAAGCTGAGAACTGTACAGTATGTTCTGCATTTTCAGCTCACTGGAGAGAAGCAAGCAAGACGCAGTGAGATAGGAACATGCAACGCAGAGGGCGATGACAAGAGGTCTGCCCGTAGCTCCGGGATACCTAGCCAGGACGAGAATCTGAACCGTTTAACTTCGCACCAGTCTGTGGGAGTTTTGTGGATGTGCACTTACAACATGGGACCTGGAACCTTTGGGCAAAAGAAGGTGATGTCAAAGCAGTCCCGTAAGACAACTGATTTAGACAGATTAGAGACCTCAGTGAGAACATCTTCTTAAAATACTTCACTGAATTGTTCTGTTTTGGGGAGCAATTTGGATCAAACAGGAAGCTGATAGCAGCAAGTAGTGCTCTACAACAGCAGTCCAGTCAGAAAAAGCGTAGTCTTAATTATTATGAAGGTAACTTAAAAGACAAACAACGTAATTTCTTCACTCTGAAGTTATGCCAAATCAGGGGTGGAGTACTCCAATCCATTTCAGAGATATGTTGAGTCTGGAGAAAAATTATATTGCCGAGATAAATCTTTTACTGGTAATCAGTAGATACAGGAAACAAAACATGAACTCTTGAATGAGTCAGCTGTGCGTAGCAACCGTAGCAAGCAGAGTTCAGCTTTCAATAGCTATCTCCCCTGCCTATCTCTGCCCTGGCTACCCATCAGCTTCCAAGATGCTGCAGATTGCAGAGCTGTATTTCAAGGCAAACAATCAACAGTGCCAGTTTCCCTTGAAACCCTGGAGCTGGGGCTGCCAGATCCAGCCTCAGGGGACGGAGCAAGCAGCTGACAGCAAGAGAACTCCTTCCTCAGAGGTGTCAGCTCAAGCAGGCCTCCTGGAAATATGCCCTGTGCCATCAACAGCAGCAAAGAGCGACTGATTTCTCTTTAGAGCTTAAACACTTTAGTAGTTATTAAGTACATGGGAAGTTAGGAAGAAGATCTTTTGGAACAAGTGATCTGAAAATTTCTTTAGCAAAAGATCTGATTTTAAAACTTAATGTTTTTGAAATTGAAAATGTAAGACTTAATAGAACTGTTAATGGACTTCAAAATTATAAGGAAAATTCAGTTCATGCAGAAAAGTACACTTAAATTTCTTAGTATTTACCAGCCAGTCTCCATTACTGCGCTAGATGGAAGAAAACACACTTGCCTGGTTCTACACAAAACTCTGCAAAGCATTCCCCTAATAGGGAAAAAAGCTCAATGGCATTTTCAAGCTTCAGAAATATCCTGAAGAAGGTCTGAATTTATGAAACAAAAAAGTAAAAGAAAAGCTATATTATAGACATCTTTGCAGACTGCTCTGTGTGTGTAAATCAGAGGAAAAACGATGGCATTCTTTCTAAGGCTACTGCTCACAAAAGTTGTTCTGAAGCAAGATAAAGAGATACAAAGCACTGAAACAACCCCAGAACTATACAGAATTGAATTTAAGAGTTCCAAAATCCTGATTTTTAACAGGAGCTACTCTTTCAACAGCATTCAGTAGACCACAGCACTGACCTTTGTTGGAAAAGGAAATTTTGACGGTTCTGTTTTGCATGGTGTATGAATAGCAGTCAGTGGAGGCGGCCAAGAATGGGTCATCTCCTATAACCAGAACAAAAAAGGAAAGCTATTAAGAAAATTAAAGTAAAGACATCAAGTTACAACCCTGATTCAAATGGTAACCCCGTCTCTCAATCTTCAGTTCATTGTCCACACTTCACTAAACTTTACATTCAAATCTTAATTTCCCAAACGTCTAACAAAGATTTTACACATAAACCTAAATTTTAGTGTTACCCATGAGATCAGATAGTTAAGACATAATAACAAGCAAAAAGGCATAAATCAGTAAAATTGGTTGGCCTGAACATAAATGGCAGTAGAAGTCAGAGTCTGATCATTTCAGACTGTGAAAAGCACATGTAGGATACATGGGTAGAAACAAGAATCCTAGGAAAGGGAAGCCTACAAAGTTGAGGAAAAAGGGGAAAATCAAATGCCTGAAGCTGGAAAGTGCCTTGTATTCTCTCAGAGCATCTTCACGGACCATGGAGTACTGAAGGTGAGAGCAAATGGTAAGCCATGGAATTGCTCAAGGGGAATCTGACGATTCTTTGGTGCTAGTGGACATACACCTGGGGATCACAGGAGGGGTAAAAAGACTTCAGAAAATAATCTAGGTAGAAGAGAAGGGAAACTTCTGCCACAGGGTAGCAAAAAAATTACTACAATCTAAAAAGATATCAGAATGTAAGGACTGTATTTTGGTGGAAGAAACGGGTAACTCTGGTTAGGTTAACAGGGAGGTGGCCTAGAAGAACAGGAATGCAGTGAGAATATCCAGGAGATGATGATGGGCACACCCAGCAACGTCAGTGCCCAGCTTGCACACAGCTCTGCTTCCCGTCTTCCCCAGTCTACACCTGTGCTAGAGGAGTAACTGAAGAGCCCTCCTGCAAGCCCGACTTGCAGCCAAGTCAATTTAAAAGGCACTAATCAATTGCAGAGTACTTTCCACCTCCTTAGTAACGTTTGAATTTTCAACAAAAAAGTTATGAACAAAAGTGCAGAGAACTTACTTTTAGAATTTCATCCACACAGCTCACATCACCAGACGCTGATGCCTACAAATCAAAACTCAAGATTAACATCTCCTAAGGCAAATTTTCCTGAAAAGATCCCAGGGGCTAGAAACAGTTAATAGTAAACTTCAATCCTTATGATTCATATGGACTCTATATAGATACAAACAGATCTTGCTAATTCTTTTCAGCAACACTGATTTTAATATCAGATAGATCCATATTTTTACGGTATGAGTCACATCCAGTTATTAAAAGCAAATACATGAGATCAATCAAACTGCTACAATGATCTCTTACTTGACAGTTAAAGCGATCATAGACAGTCAGTGATACTAAAAACTTCTAGAGAGAGGGGAAAGAGAATTGCAGCTTTCAATAATTTCCTGGAAGAAGCCGCTGGATAATGTCTGAATTCAAATGCATGACCATGAATGCACAGTAATGACAAATCGCATTATCAAGTAAAACATACGTTACAGCATGATTCTAGAAACAGCAGTTAACTATGAAACTACGCATCTTCTGCATCCCTGACTGCTATGAGCAGAAAGGAAGCAAAGCCACTATACGATTCACTACATCAGCATTAGCGCGTCAAGTCGTCACGAATAAGAAAATTACTTATTTTCAAATTTCCTTACCTGTGTCCTGGATGTTATTTTGCTATTTGTCGAAATCCCAGGAACAAAGCCTTTTCTCTAGCTATCACAATTCAAGCAGTTAAACAGGAGATGCAATGACATTTTATTATTAAGAAAGGCACTCTCCTTGTGAGCTGTAGTCAGAGCCTGTGCCTTAACAATTCAAGAATTACCAAACTACTAAAAGTTGTTAACCCAATAGTATTTTGTATCCAGCATAACTGATAAAAGTTCTGAACCCTGTTCAATTTGGTGTGCTTTAGGGTTAGCTTATTTTCCCTAGGTGAAGGTATAATAATCACATCTAGTAATTGCTACACACTTCAAAAGAAAATCTCATATATGCAGATAGTATCACTAGTCTAAGACAACACGGCTCCCAGTAATAACAATATATGTATCTAGCTTGTCAAAATATTTGTGAATACCCTACTATTTCACTAACTTCTGACTACAGAAATACTCCATGAAAATTAACCTCTCCGAGTTAAGTTAGCCTTTCTGAACGTCTCATATCTTTATTTAATAAAAATCACAGTATTCACATGGAAGAAGCAGAAGGAAAAAATAATTCGTTTTGCACATTCCCCATTTAAAATACAGATCTTCACTGCGTAAGTTCAAGACGCTTTGCGTAACAAAAAAACCACAGCGTTTACTAAAAACTAAATTTCGGTTATGTAGATTGGGATTTTTAAGAAGCTGGAAAATCCCAGCCCAAAGGGATGCCAGCCCTTTCAAGAAGTCAGGAAACAGATAGCAACTTACATCTAGCGGTTGCGAAGGTATTTTCAGCTTGGTTAGATGTGCTTTACTGCTAGGCTTCAGCTCGTTCACGCTGCTGCCGTGAGTCTGACTACTGTAGTGTTCGGAGGATAACTTTGGTTCCATGGATTCCTGTCCATCCATTGGCCTTACGTACGCAGTGGGTTTCTGTAACATTGAACTGGACTTGGACATTAGTGAAGGTGGAAAAGACTGATTAGAGTGTTGTCCACTTGAAAATGAGGGTACACGGGAGGGAGAGTCCCAGTTGGCATCAGGATCCCGGGGAGATTTTGAACGCTGATGTTCTTTACTGTGGTGATCGCTTCCATGAGATCTCGAATGGCTGGAGCTCAATGAAGAAACAGCAGATGGTTTTCCAGGGCTGGAAGAACGGGGTTTGGAGTGTTCGGACCCATGCTGGCTTTTTTTGCGGCTGCTGCTGCTACTGTACGAGTCACGGTCATGTCTCTGGCCACTACTGCTAGTGTTATTGCCACTGCCACGTTGACTGCTGTGTCCGCTCTGTAAACCCGAGGACCGTTTCTGAGACTGCGAGGAAGTGCTAGGTGCTGGTCCTACAGGAGTCCATTTGCTGCTCTGATGTGAGCTAGTATTATGTCTCTGATCACCAAAGAAACTTTGGTTTGATTTTTCATCTTGTGTTGATGGTACGGTTGGTTTAGGAATTCCAATCTTTTGTAGCGATCTATCTCCTGTAAGATCCTCCATTTCATCATAATTACCAAGCATGCTCTGAATACGACTAGATAATTTGTCTTCTTTGCTGGTCTGTGAAAATAATTTTTAAAAATATGCTTAAAAAAACCCAAAACAAATTCACAACTTCACTTCCAGTTAATTGACTTGACAACTACTGCAGTTAATCTAAAATTCAGGGTTAAGATCATGGCTACCATCCATTTCTTTTTTGCCACTGTTTCCAATTCCCAATTTTAGTTCTAAAGCAGTAATTTAACCCCCTAAAACATAAGGAAAAGATGTACTTCAGCAACAGGAACAGTTGAAACAGCACTAATCAGTGTTTCAAATAATGCACTGGTGAGTTGGATGCAAGTTTAAAAATTGTAGATGCCTACTGTCACCTTAAAGACTATTTCTCTAATACAGAATGCATTAGTCCTAGAAAGTTTTAATTAACAGTAAAATAAATCAGCTTAACCTCACCACTGTATGTAATTTTTATTTGGAATTTACACTGGCATAATTCTTGTTGCCAATAGTTACAAGGGTTCATTCTTATACAACCAGTTTGTTTTCCAGATCAGGTGTACTGTATCATTACCCATGCATCCCAACCAGCTTTCGTTAACCTTATACAGGTGGGATTTGCTTATCAAGCACAGTAAAGTGATGGGAGGACAGGAATAAAAGAAAGTTTCTCAGCTTTCCTCCTGCAGGAAGACAGTTTTCAGTCACAATGTTTTACTTCTGGCAAACCAGGTGAAATTGTGATAAGGGAACAGGTTTGCTTTCAAAGTGAGTTTTGAGCTACATAATTAATATATTAAATGGTACTTTTTGAGCTATCCCAGAATTAAGTTATTTTTTTCCAGTTCTGTTCAGCAAAGCAAACCTGGAAGGAAACCTAGCATAGGTTTAAAGCTGCACAAGATCAGAGTCAACTCATTCAAAATAAACTAAAAAAATCAGAGACAAACTACTGGTCTACTACTTAAAGCTGATAATTCTATCATATCAGACATTTCAGCATTTAAAATTTACCTCCTATTTAAACATTCTCCTTCTGAACTTACCCAGGTTTAGATTATACTGAATCAAGCTTAGAAAGTTTAGCAACCGGTTAAACCACCCCAAAAAAAGCAATTTGGCACGACACAATGGACAATTTGGTTGTTTTGGGTCACTGTAGCAAAACCTGAAGAAAGCAAAAAAAATTTGGGTTTTATCATCCCTTTTCTCACTCCCTACAAAGCAGCCCCTCCTTCGTAAGCATTATTATAAATCTGCCAGTAGAGCTGGTTAGTGACTGTCCATCCTTATTTACAAGCCCTGCTTAAATACTCGGCTGACATAAGAGCTGTAGATCTAAAAAGAATGCAGATAAAAATAAATTTAAAATACGAATTTGCATACGACTTCTGCTATAAAAACTACATTTGTAAGAACTGCATAAACTCACAACTTTGTATGGTTCAGCAAAGAGAGGAGAGTTAGGTGGAAAGGCTTCTTCACCCTGCTGAATCTCTTGATTTCGCCTTTCCCTTTCTTTCATACGCAGCACATTCCGGTCTTCACGGTTCATGTTGCTACGGACAAAAAAATAATTTCTGATCACAGAAGGAAACGAGGACAGATGCAAGCACACACAGTTAGGCCCTGTACCTGTTTGGCCAAAAGAATGATCTCAGTTAAGGACCCTCTGCTGACCATAACCCCCAAAATTGAAAATACGTTTGTCCAATTTAAGACACCTCACACTTAGAAGAGCTATAACCCACAATCTACAACTAGCTTCTAACAGGGAAAGTTTATGCAGTAATAAGAAAAAAAAAAAAAAAAGAAAAAAATCCACAAAGTCCTCAGGCAAACAACTATTTCGAACCATTTCACCTGCTTGAATCACTTAGCTGTTTCAACCCATGCTGTACGTCTCCCATTCATTTCTAAAATAGTTTTTCTCCTCCACATCCCCCAAAGTTCTGCAGTTTTATTCTCTTATCACCCCACCCATACAGTGCCTGACTTCTACCGTAGATTTGGTTTTATTTTTGCTGCTGGCATACCTTTATTGGCACTCATTCTCCAACCTATTCTAACCCCAAGCTTTGATGTTGTTTCCAGGTCTCCCCTCCTCCCTGACTCTCAAATGACATTTCTACCCAAAGCAGTAACTTCAGTGAAGTTCTGGCAATATTGCACCTTTTGCCTTCAACCATACAGTGTTCTCCTACTGCAAAAATGCAGATTAAGGAAAAAAAAAAAAAAAAATCGCCAATCTCCCCTCTTACAAATTTTACTTCACAGTTTGCTATTGCTGCTTGAGTTAACAGAAATACGGCAAATTGTTGTAACACACATACAAAAAAAAGTTGGAAAAGATTCCCTCTGAGCTTGATAAAGCATTGAGATTTAAAGAAGTAAACAAAATAAGATGATAAATAAGGTTGTACTAACTTTTAACATATGCTATACTTTGTATCAAGAGATTTATAAATGTGTCTTACTGATCTGCAAAAAGTATGGTAGGTGCTTCAGGGAAAGAAATAGGTGCTCTTCCATAAAATTTGCAGTCTAAAATGAAAATGTCTGCTTAGAAAATCATTATTCCATGTTTTTAGACAGCTGCCTGATTATTTAAAAAGTATTTGCTACAGCATTACTTTGAAAGCTACACAAAACCAGCTATTCCATTCTAAACAAGAAGATTTCAACCTATCACTCTGTTTTAAAATAGTAGTCTTCCCACCTTAATAACATTTTAGCCTCCTACTGTAACTTCTTACTCATTTGGCTTCATTTTATCTACTACTCCGAACATAGCGAAATCTAAGAGGATGTCAAACCCGGAATAAACCCACGTTGTAAGTTTAAATCTTTTGATGCTTTTTAAGGCAACAGGTTTGTTGTATTTCCCTGCACTGTAAACAAGGTAAAAGCATTAGCATAATTCAACTCAATGCTGATATCAAGCCTACGAATGCAATAACTTTTAAATTATATGTGAAAAATCGCTTTTTTTCTCCAGTTATGCTGTAATCAGCTGAACTCATGTAACTGCAAGCGAACTTCAAGGCTGCCTCGTGAGAGGGACCTGTACACCGGACTGTGGCAAGCACACTGCCGAGATCATTTTGACATTAACGGCAAACTTGTCTTAAAATTTTGAAGCTTAAAAAGCTGCTTCTTCAGACTGCAGCTCAATTTCTTATACATGCAGGATTTGAATAGAGACAAATATCAGATTTAATTATAGATACTGATCTGTTAAAGCCAACTGGAACAGTTCGAATCTATGCCATTTTACTAGCAAAGGCAAAATGCAAGGCAAGGAATAGGAGTACCCTATCTTTGAATAGTCCATTCGCATCCACACTAAGATTGTGAATTATATACAGCTACACGTTTAGAAGATTACAATCTTAACTAAGAATTCTACACCTAAATTTACAAATGTAAGGTTAAATATCAACAAAGACCTTTACTTTTTTTTTTTTTGGAGACAAGCATTATCTTTCAAAATTGTATTAACATTTACTGTAAGTCTTGGGACTGAGGAAAAAACATTTATAACAACATTGACACATGAAAGGAACATTATAGCAAAGATCCACTTGAGATCAGAGTTGAAGCAAAACCAGAGCCAATCTAGCTATACCTGCCAGGTCAATATAAAATCAGTCATCAGAAATATACCAGCTAATCACACTTTTTACCGCTCCCTCCCAGTCTTTCGTAATGTAGTAAATGATAAACATCTTCATGGGTAGTCATTTTAACTGTATAGGGATTTGGTTTTGGGTTTTTTAAATTCTCTTAAATTTTTTATTACAGTCAATAGTTTGCATGTGATTCAAGTTAGACTTGTTCGTATCTAACCTTCTAAATCTCTAGACAGAGATATTTTAAGTGCCTACAACATCGACTAAGCTATTAAAATCACACTAGCACTAAATGTGTAAATAAACAAAGTTAGTAGGGCTTCCTTAACTCTGTACTTCAGACAACTTTCCAGTCAAATTCGTATCCTCCACAGCCATGAAACCTAACAGAAGAATTTGCCTGTGTTCAGGAAAGACTAGTAGTAGAGGTACTTTGAAAAGCAGAAGACTAAGGCATGCCTGCTACATCAACATTGCCAGCAATTAACTTCAGCATAAAGGAAACCACAAACCCAAGTTTTCAGACCACTTGTAATTATAACAAACCTTTAAAATCCACTATCTAGAATTTACTACTGTGATCAAAGTTATGTACTATTTGCTGGTCCTCAGTTTTTTGCCCAAGTCAGAGTGGACACCAGCCCCATCTCACACTGGCATGAGAAGCTCCGTTCTCTCCTTGTTTCGATGTCGACCGGTGGGAAGGAGCTCTGCCCCATCCCCGCTCCCACCACTGCCGCAGACACAGAGCTACACAAAGGCAGAACTGCTTCTCCCTCTCCCACATCTGCACCCGCTCCCCAGATTTAAGCCTTTTCCCATAAGATAAAAGAGCCGGGAGCAGCTTGGTGTGGCCGAGCTCCTGCCACCCCCACCCCACCCTCTGGGCAAGAGGACAGCATCGCTGCTCTCCCCTCCCTGCACACCAGGCCTGCACGTGGGAGACGAAGAACTTACTGCCTTGTACCTGCTGCTATCAAGAGGATCCTGCTATAATTTCCCTTTCCCTCTTCCCGGGAGGCCTGAGCCAAAGTGTGAACACCCAGGAGGAGCCGAGTCAGGCTAAGGGAGACAAAACTAATGCCCCCGCAGCAAGGACCAAAGTCACCTTAATTTCCACATCTGGGGAAAGAAAAGTTCAAAAATTAAAAGAAATTAGAAAACAGGTTTAAAGCACATCACAGTATTTCCATTTTTAGAAAGTCTAATTCTACATAGTTTGAGTCATTATTTGTGCACAGTTAGCCACGCTGTACTCTGGACAGTCCATTTGGTATGTGACTTCACTACCCAACTGACTGTTCAAACCTCATGCCTCTTCTCCAGCTCAATATGAAGAGTTCAAAGAAAGCAGGAAATTCAGCAGAACCTTCTGACATAAAATTCACTCGTATGTATTCTTCAATCACTGTTAACCGCTGATCTAGATGTACTGGGCACATGGACTAGTCAAGCATCATTCAAATCATCCATACCAGAAACACACTCTCCATTTCTCATTCCAACATGTTACTAAATCCTATTTGGTATTTCTGTTTGTCCTTAATCCAAAAAGGGGACGGCTTTGGCCAGAGTTCATTCAAGCAATCATCATCTTGGACTTCGTAACTGGGGTTATGAAATTGCAGCGTTGCTGCTGCAGCCTTCTGCTGCTTCCCCAGCTCTGGGGCAGGGGGACGGATCCCAGGTATGGGATTTTTGGACTACAATTTCAGTTTAAAAAAAACCACACAAGAAAACCCAACCAAAAACCCCAACACACCCACATTGCCAAAGTTTTACTAGCAATGCTGTCAAAGGAAAGAGGACCTTGGCCAATCCCTGGGTACAGGCGTAGGACTAACAGCCTACTTCTCACCCCTCCTGAACCACATCAGGCACCCAAGAGCCTGTCCTCGCACAACTTCACCAGCACCACTCCATCTTCCCAGACACCGTAAGGCAAAACCATCAAAGGTGAAGGTCTCCCTGAGGAACCCTCCAGGCACAACCCATCAAAAAGCGATCCAAACCCACCATTTTTCAACCAGGCATCAGTGGATCTTCAAAGCATGTTTACAACACCTCAGCTTCCTTCAAGACATCCTCATTTAACTCAAGAGCTTTTTTCTATCTGAATTGGTTTCATAAGAAAGAGAAATCAAACAGTTCATTTATCCAGTGCCGGTTAATTGGCTGCAATGAAACACAAGTTTTGTTTGACAACATTTGGCCATGAACGATAAACAGTCTTCAGAGAGCACACACAGCATCTAGTGCTTCATGCAGGGCACACCCAGCCACGTGAAGCACAGACAACTCAAATTCTTTTTTTTTTTTTTTTTTTTTTTAAAAAAAAAAACAAACAAAAAAGCAGTTGGAAATCCTGCTTGTACTAAGGAATGATATGTTTTCAGAAGGCATTTAAGAATACCCAAAACTGCCTTAATGTCGCATCCAGCTCCCTCTCAAAGACGTCTGTTATTATTTCAAGTGTTTTTCTTACTTGTCCCATGAATAGCAAGGAGCATCTAAGGAGCTGGCATGGCATGTTTCTCCCAACTTGTGCATTGAGTATGGCACTGCTACTAATCCTGTCACTAAAATCAGGTACACAATCCTAAAATGCTACTTTGTCAGCTTTTAATACAAATGCACTCACTTAAGAGCTGTTAAAAAAAGGGAGCAATTAAAAAATAACTGCCCTGCGACAACAAAATGAACACAACTTCACCAACACCATGCTCTGGTGTCACCAAGAACTATTTAATACTTATCACATAAAAGTGAACATGTAGTCTTAACTTCTAGTTTTCTATGTTATGGTAAATTTAAAAAGGCAGAAAAAAAATCCAACATTTCCTACTAAAATGATAGAGCTTTGCACAAAAAAGTACAAACAGTATGCTTCTCCAGGTAAAGTTTAAAGGATAATCACAAAGTTGCAAGTGCAGAAGCACTACAATGAAAGCCATTTTCAGAGAGTTTTATAACACTGAAATAACGAACAAAACTAAGAAGTTGTTCAGAGAATTTAAACAATATTCTTGTGTGTCAAGAAACAGGAAGAAATGACTTTTCAAAAGGACGAAGTATTCTGGTTTATTTCTCTCCCTTTTGTCACCATTTGACACAGAGGCTGCCGTTTTCCATCAGCTCTGGTTAATACCGCAGTGGTTATTCCGTGCCAAGGGAGGGGCATTTACTTTGGGGCAGCTCCAACTGCAAATGGTATCTGCTCCACCAAAGAAATGGCTGGTTATACCAGCAGGATTCTGAAATTATAACTCAGTAGCAGTCAACTTGCTGTTAAGGCACGCTCACACGGTAAGATTCTATACAGGACCATAAGAAAGCTTGAGCCATCATCTTATTAAGGCATTTTCATGAGAACGTTCCATCTTACACAGCTCCATCTCTAGAAGAGAGCTATCCCTTTTTCCAAGGTTTTGTTAGAAGGTCTGAGCTATTGGCAATACAATACAAATAAAATTGTACTGGCAATACGATACATATACAAACCTGTGATTCACCACTAATAGGAACACAAATGTTTGTTGTTTCTGTAATACAAACAAAAATGTTTCTATCCCACCCTTCATGTCAGGGATTCCTTCTGTACATCCAACAGGGAGATCACAAAGTACTGTAAGAGCTGGACGTGAACACCTTTGCACATACTGTGAGGGTGGCAGAGCTTTAAAAAAAATAAAGTAAGTTGGCCTAGGTCAGGTTAATATTTGATGGGAACTACCAGGGAGGGCAGAGCTAGCAGTTTGCCGTAGGCGCTTCTTCCTACTCAGCTCCGAGACACCGCAGAAATCCCCAAGAAAGCACTATATGCCTGGACTTGCCGCTGCTTCTCAGACAAATGAGCACAAATCCTTCACCACCGTTAGTCGAGAAAAATTTCACAGTACTTTCTGTAAGAGCATGTTGCTAATTCCAGTGTCTCAGTCAAGTGACGATGTAAGTAATTACATCCTGGTCTTTAGTTTTATCTGCCAGATTCCCCCTTCATCCCTCAAAACTGTATCAGGTTACCCAAGTATCAGCCAGCCAGCATCTTCTACTTGAGAAGCCATCACACGGCAATGATAGATAAAAGAATTACAGTGATCATTTGTAACTCAACACTAACTACTGGAAAAGGACTTGGGATCCTTTAGAACTAAAGAGGCTCTGTAAGTATAATATTTCATTAAACAAGTTCAGATGAGGAATGGGTATATTATTCATCATACATGAGATTCAGCACATAGAAGCAAGGACCGCATTTTGACTAAGAAGAAAGTTAACACTGAGCAACTGGATTTTAGAAGCCAAGTTAAGGAGTAAATTGCTGAGTTGCAACACCGTTCATTTAAAACCGAGTTTTAAGTCCATTTCTAAAACTTACTACTAAAATAGCTTAAAGGTGTTTACATCCAGGAAGAATTTGCACGACTGGTTTGATGTAATTTACTCAAGGGATCTTAAAAAGACCCAAAACTACCCGTTCTTTAAAATGTCATATTTTTGTGCAAAAGTATTACGTGTAATGAAAACATCTGGTTCTCCCCTCCCCCCGATTAACCTTACACAGAAACAAAGTTCCCAGCTCTTTTTCTTCGTAGAGAGCAGAGCTGCTCACAGGACATCAACTTCAGTCCCTCCTTTTTGTTCCGTCTCTTCAGACGCAGTAGAGGAATAGGGATGTCTAGGAAGTGCCCGCACAAGTCCCTGCTCTCTCCTCCTCTCTCGGTGGACACAAACAGCAGAGGAAGGTTCATTCCTCCATCCACCGTCCCTCCTCTGCCCGCAGCCACCACAGAGGCAGATGGCACCAGTCCACCGAGGGATGACCCAGCAGCGGTGTTACCGACTCTCAAAGCAAAAGAATCTCTCTTGGATTGAACGCTGTGATACGACAAAGCCATCATCTACTAAAATCGTCGTTGTCTGCACCTACCACAAGGCCAAGTCAGGACTCCCAGTCAGGTAAGACAGAGGAGTCTCAACTTACTCTTGTTATCAATAATTGAGCCTGACACAGAAGAGGGAAGGTAAAACTCATTTCTGCAGTTAAGCAAACCAGAACTTCAACGTTGCCTTCCCAAGTTTTTGCATTTCTATTTGTTTCATCTTGCAATCACAGAATCAATGTGGTTGGAAGAGACCTCTGGGATCATCGAGTCCAACCTTAGCCCTCACACCACCATGTCCAACAGACCATGGCACCAAGTGCCACCTCCAGTCTTTTCTTAAACCCCTCCAGGGACGGGGACTCCACCACCTCCCTGGGCAGCCCATCCCAACGCCTAACGACCCTTTCTGGGAAGAAATGCCTCCTCATTTCCAGCCTGAACTTCCCCTGGCACAGTTTCAGACCATGCCCTCTTGTCCTGTCATGAGTTGCCCAGGAGAAGAGGCCGACCCCCACCTGGCCACCCCCTCCTTTCAGGTCGTTGTAGGGAGCGATCAGGTCTCCCCTCAGCCTCCTCTTCTCCAGACCAAACCCCCCCAGCTCCCTCAGCCGCTCCCCATCAGACTTGTGCTCCAGACCCTTCCCCACCTTCGTTGCCCTTCTCTGGACTCGCTATACCAAAACTACTTTCAGGGACACGAGGCTTTCTTAATCAAAGCAATGATACTCTTTTTAACATCAGCTGAAGCTCGAGCCCTGACGTCCTGCAGTTCAGAAGATAACAAAACCAAAAGCACTACAGTGCACACTGAACTCAGAGCTCTGCTATCCTCTGGGAACACAAATTTGTCTCTCACGCAAATCTCAACTCGGCAAATGTCAACCCAGTTCAATCTCACACGCAAACGACGTTCTCCTCATCCTTTCAATCCTCCATCGCTTGTAGATTCTGTAATTTGCGCAGTGCAAAGATGGAGCATCGTGAACACAAAATTTTTACGTGCAATCTTTTCATGTCCACACAGGCTAACCAAAGCATATTCTGTTTCCCAACCATATTCTGCAGTTTAATTGGGCAGAAACTTAATAACCGAATTCCTGTGCCTACATGTTCTTCTGTTTAAAATTTGAAGCCAAGACAATTGGTGTTTAAATTTTATTAAGCAATAGTTATTCAGACATCCAACCTTAATCTGGCTATTATAGTTCTGACTTCCTCACATTAATTTACTTTCATAAAAGGCATCATTACATTTGAGTGTTATAAACTCTATGGCATTAGGATCAAGAAAGGATTCACTTCACAGAAATTCTCTGATAAAGATGCTTTGTATAAGATGTGAAACAGTAGACAATGTTTTAATGAGGTGCCATCTAAACCAAAAGAGTGAAAAGGCAAAAGGGAAAAATCGCATTCATTTCAAGGTTCACATCCTTCTCCTATCTTAACAGAACTACAGAAGCAGCAAGGAGAGAAAAAGTTTATGACACACATTACCCAGGTTTAACTGCCATTTCCTCCAGCCTTACTGAAAGATCATCTGTCTGTACGGTCTCACAAGACATTTATCTTGGACTTCCTATCGTAACCAAGGTTCACACATTCTGCTGCATAACATACCAAAATGAACATCAGGGTTTGAGATAATAAATTCTGCCACTGTATAAACCACTTAGGTCTGTTGTAACTGCTCACAGGAGTAAGGTCTCCTCCACATGACAACACTGTATAAATACTGATAACATCTCTACCTCTTCCCCTCACTCTTTCAAGTAGAGCTTATATTCTAAATACAACTTATTTGACGTATCTTCACAAGTATCAGTAATAAAATATTTTGGGGCTATTGATACATCCTGTGCCCAGTTCTACTTGTTACTTCAAGCAAAAGGCAATTTTTAAAATTTGAGAGTATAGTATGGGTGCGGTTCCTAGTCCCTGGTCCAGGGCAGACTCCCAAAGCAGCTCCCACCCCGCACCACTCTCCCGGTTGTGCTGACACAGCCATTTATTGGAGCTGGTTACGCTGAATTAGGGAAATCTGTGCAGGTTCAAAACAGGTATTTTGGGGGCAGGGTTATTTTTAAACACAGGTAAGTCTGAACGCTCCATAGTCCCCCAAACAGTCCTATCAGCAATAGAGAACCAGAATAAACCACCTGTTTAAAACAAAACAACAAAACCCCAAACTTGACAAAAAAAACAAAATCCACAAAAGTCTCATTAAATTACTGCCTATGTTTTTTGCACCACAGGGTCACAGGTGTACTTTGCAACAGGTGACAAGCAGCATGGTTATGACTGACAAAACAAGAGCAGAAGGATGCTGGAGAGCATGTCGGCAGCCCAGCCAGGGTTAAGCAACTTCACCATTTCGTGATTTAACTCACTTCAGAAACATGGGAAAACACTTGAGGTACGCTACAGAAAAGACTGCGTAGCACAAAGTGAATTATGTTTCCAGACTGTTACCAGAACAACCAAAGGGGGTGGAGGGGAAGGATCAAAAAGCCAACCGAGTTCCTGCATGTCGGCGTGTAAATATCTTTTCAGAAGTGACAGCCTGAACTCGCATAGCACCAACGGTCCCCGTTAGCAGTTACGGTATTTCCAGGATTGCTTTGCATTTTGAAAACTGGAAGGGTTCATAGACTTTTAAAATCCACAGTTTTGAGTACCAGAAAAGAATAAGAATTTTAACTCCAATTCCCAGTTTTCAACCCTAACTTGTATGAAAAACATTTACCTAATTCATCATCATTCGCTGTCTAAAAACTGCTACTAATATGTGCATGAGATGACAGCTCTGAGACCTGGGATACTTTCTGACAAATTTAAAAAGAAAGTTTTAATTTAACTACACTGAGATGATGAGAGCACATATTAGTTAAACTTTGGAAAAACCCACTAGGAGTATTTAAGATTTGCAGACAAAGCAAAAACAAATTCGAAGCGAGAGGAAGGGACCAGAACTATCCACAGAGGAAAGCTGATGAACGCCACAGCTTTGATGTGCAGTGCTTCCAAACAAACACTAGTTAAAAAAGCTGGAAAGTTTTAACCTTTCATCTTACCTATTAATGCCACCCGTATTTTATAATCCCTGTAAGCAGATTGAGAAAAACATTAAAATTTCAGCAGCCATCAAGTGGCAAGACATTTAGTATAGCATCAATTACTTTAGGAAAACAGTTGATAAATGTTAATTCAGCTATACAAACTCTTTTAATAAAATGACATCACTTCCCCCCCCCCAATGATGTTATGTTGGGATTATTTTCTTTTTCCCCAAAAAAGTTCTTACAGTTTTTTCTCACTTTTCTGGATGTGGCCTTAAAACAGAAGTCATGCTGTTTACAGGTCTATCAGATTTGAGCACCAAGAGGAGACTGAGCCACCAAAGACACCCCGGACAGAACATGCCTCGCACTGCTCCCTCTTCCCAGGGATCCCATGTCCCAGGCAGAGCAGCTGGGAATGAAACGGTGCCTTCGTGGTTGTCCCTGCAGGGCACCAGCACTGCTCCCATGCAACCTGCTGTCATCCGAGGACCACGCAGCTACACCAGAGATGCGGGAATTATGAATAATAATTATGAAGTATCTTCCGTGGAAGATATGTAAACAGTTTTTGGTCTACCCAGACCAAAAACTTAACTTCTGCATTTGATAAACTAGTAAAGGTGTTGTGCAAGTCGAACTGCTGTTCCTAACGTGTTTTTAACTATAAGCTAGAAGACTTCATGAAACTGCAAAACATAGAATCATAACAACATACATAATGTAAAGTCAGTGAGATTCAATGAATCTTGCCACTAGAGAAAGAAGTTCATCTTTTTGTTGTATGAAATTAAAAACACAACCAACCTTGCAAGAGTCTTGTCAAAAATCAGTTGAATTTCAAAACACTTAATGCAACAGGCCAGTTCAGTTCGTACAGACTGTCAGTGCATCAGTTTGCAACTAAGCTTAAACCTGATAACGTCTCTCTTAACAGATAAAACTGCTTTCAAGCACTAGTGAAATTACATGGCAAGAAATGCTTCTCACTGCTAAAGCTTCCATGGATATGGTGGACAAACTACCTTCAATTAAACAGTTTTGTTGCCTTTCTCAGACACCCAGCATGGACAGTAACTCCTCACTGTTGGTTGAATTAACTGAATTCTACTAAGTACAAGCCAAGATTAATTGTTTTAAGGTATGACTCACTATTTACTTACACATAATAATTTAAAAAACATATTAAGTTCTATAACGGATGAAAATAAATTGTATAAATACAACGAACACTCCTGCTAGCAAGAGATCACCCCACTATATGAGCCAATGAGATCCAAATTTTGTACTCCTCTTAAACAGAAATGAGGATTAAACCACACCCATTTTTGACCATCTTTAGTTCTCAGGTCTTTCAGCAGATCATGACTGAATGTATTTTAACATTCCTCTGAATAAATACATGCTGGCATGTGCCATGAAGCGAGCGCAGGAGTGCCACGCAAGTCCCTGCACTCACCGCTGCTCCCCTCTCCCTGCCCGTGCCCCCCCACGCACACTGTGCTGCTGCTCGGCATCGGCAGAGCAAATGGCAATGGGATTTATCAAAAAAAAAAACAAAAACAAAACCAACAAACAAAAAACCCCCAACACACACAAACCAAACAAAAAAAATTAAAAAAAAAATAAAAATCAATGCAAGCTATTCGGTACGTGAAGAGGACACTGTGAAAACATCTTTAAACGTCAATTCAGCATGGATCTGTCGCTTGAAGTGGCCATAAAAGAATGCACTTTTTCCTTAAAAAAGAGAAAATTGGAGAAAAAATGAAGACAAAGAAAGTAATTTTTTAGGAAGTTATTAGTGATCAACAAATTTAAGCTGAAGACTACTTGTTAAAACTCTCTACTAGTAAAACTATTTCCAGTAGTTATTGGTTAAGAATGTGTCACAGTACAAACTTTTTGTATTTTTTCCTCATTAAATATAATTGGTGCAGATGTTTCAGCAGAAGTAATCATTGCTCCAGGAAAAACCTTTTCACTCTTTTATCCTTCAAAGGCTATCTACACCATAGTTTTCACTGTGTCAGATTAAGTCTTAATATGATGTTAATTTATCCTATCAGCATCATAAGGGCAAAACTAAATACAGTGGTTCCAAAATTTCACCCATTTTAAACAATACCTTAAGCAGGTACAGTGGCCATATTGCTTTCCGCGTACAGCCAGCGTGGATTGCCGTAGCTACATACCAGCACGAGTCACACATACAAACCACACGGGAACTGGAAGGTTTAATGGTAAATCTCAAACAAACAGAAAACCCCACCACCAGCAGCCTCCCACCCACCCAAATACACAAAAACCTACTCAAAACACATAAACACAACTATCAGTAAGCTCTTTTCCATATAGGACCACCCAGCACATCAAAAAAAGACATGAAAGCACAAAAGTATCAGTCCATTTTATCTATCTTGGACAATCTTTATGCCTGAAGGCACTTGAAGTTACAAGAATAAAATTCTATTAAGACATCTTTGTAAAATCAAGTATTTTTCAGTCTCAGCAACTTCCATTAGGTTACTATTCTTATTTGTGCCAAAACATCGTACAATTTGCTAAATTAAATTTACGTGTTCCTCCATTAAGTCCTTTAACCTGTTTCTCCATATTCAATTTTTCTGAAATTTTCATCTTAATGGCTCCATTTTCCGGATTTGGACTTCGACCAAGCAACTTTTTAATTATCTTTAAATAAGGAAATGCTTATGCTAATAGTAATGGAACACTGGAAAATGAAACTGGCAGATTTCTGATTTTTTTCCCAGAAATCCTGGTTACTCCTCTGCCCACAAAATACATAACATCACACAAAAACTAAATTCCCATTTTGATGTGGCTTTTTTGGTTTGCTTTTACCCTCCCCTATAGGTAAAATGCTCCATTAGCTGCTCTGCAGCCAAACTATGCATAGAGAATTGTGGACTCTCATCTCCTCATCCTACTCACTTTGATGATTTGTGCACATCAAAGCCTGATTAAAACCATTTAAGTACTTCCATCACTGAAATCTCTTTAACGTCTTTTGGAAATCAAATTAAATGCAGAAACAAAAAGAAGAACATGTGAATGTACAAAGGTGTACAATTATGATCAGCCATCGAGCTTTTACAGTAACGTTAGCATAGATGGTGACATACATGGAAGTACACATTCAGTATTTTGAAGCATAATTTATACAAAAGATATTGCAGATAAGCAATATAAATATTAAACATTCATTTAAAACCAGACACTTGCAACAAGATCACACTAAGGAAAGTGCATTCTACTTTTCTGACTGTTCTACACAGCCCTAAAGCACAAGAGTGAAAAAGCACCGAATATAACCGCCTGCTAGGGTAAATAAAGCTATCACAACTCGTTTCCAGATTTTCTGATGCTGGAGGACCAGTTACACTAACATTGCCTTATATGGCTTTGGGGTAGTTGCACATTTATCTATGAGTACGTGTCTATCTACGGGTAGGTGCCTACTACCTCGGTATCTACACGCTATACGCGGCTAGAAGAGCATTCCTCTGAACTCCTCATTCAGTTTCTAGATTTGAAACACACTTCCATTTTTCACACCACTGCCTGATCACAGATTGTGATTCAACTGTCAAAGTAAAGATTCATAGGTACCTGCTATACTTCAACGAAAAAGTAGGAAAGGGAGACTGTTCAATGGTGTGA
>NW_009594419.1:0-4778 GCF_000690535.1 Cariama cristata | reverse complement strand
AGGAACCAAAACTCTTGAGGAAATTATCTAACAGGGAGTAATTTACCTTGGAGAAATCTTAGAATCTGAGCCAAGGACAAGTTTAAACAATTTTTCCTGTCCGAAGAGTACTTTTTAACTGGTCACTGGTTAGAAACACTATTTTCCCAATGTTTGGTTCTCAAAACTAAACATACACTTTTTTTTTTCCTTAAAATTGGAAAATGGTTGTAAATAAAATGATGTATGATCCAACTATCATGAGACACCAAGTACTCACCCCCATTTCTAGGAGACTACAAAGCCAGTGTACCAAAACCTGGGTTCCTTCTCATTTTAACACCGTATACAGTAGAAGTTAGTTTTAAAAGCACCAAGTTTAAGGATCCAGCTGGGCGTAGCAAACCTCCGCCAACACTCCTCCCAGCCCCAGCAGAGCCACCCCCGAGAGCTTCAGCAGGGCACGCACATTTCCAGGGTTCACTTCTGCCCCTTCACAAATAAACTGCTAAACTTAAAAACTGAGGAAAGTTTCGAGTCCAGTCCACAAGACAAGCATTTTAAAGCTACTCTTGGGAACTGCAGATCATGGGGGAAACATCAACCCTCTGCAGGAAAATAATCGCAGCGCTAACACTGAAGAGAACCCCACCATTATTCTGGCCTGTTGTCTACTACATCTAGGCTTTATGCCCCCGATGTAGTGCTGGGAATAAATAGCAAGAAATGGCTGTGAGGTTGCAGAGTACAACATCTATCCACAGGGAGAGATTTGGAATGATAAAAGAGTCTCTCCTGAAAAACATGATCATTTCAGGTTTACAACACGAGTAAAAGTACACTTTGTTTAATTATAAAACATGGAAAGCAACACGTTCACATAAATTATCGATAAATGTTATGACATGAATAAAAACTAAGACAAACTGTAAAAAAGAGATTAATAAAAGGGGGCTAATAGCTGCCTAGTGAGGTACTGTTGGGACTGGGTACCATAGCTCAATAGAAAGAAGTGCAGGAAAACTTCTCTTAAAGAGCTGTTAACACAAGAAAATTAGTTCAAGACTCCAGGGCAGGAACTTCTCTTATTCAATGTCTGTACAGAACCGAGCACAAGGTACGTGTTTCCTGTTGGTACATGGTGCTGCTGCCAGTTAATAAACCAGGTTTTACATTCATCAGTAAGAATTAACGAAACGTGTTCTTCATTCATTAAGAACAAGAGGCATGACAACTTGAAGAACTACAAGCTAATGCACTTGGGGAGAAAATATAGTTCACTACATTAGGGAAGAGAGAGGTTTAAACACAAAGTTAGAGAAAGAAACTCAGAAAGCAGTAAGAATCTGAGAGCTCGGGGAGATGGTAGACACCAAATTAGACATGAGTGCATGAGGCAAACAGTATCACTGCTACAGGGAAAACGGCATTTTGGACGGCACATATGAAGTTGGCACAGAACCAGACAAGGAGGCAAGCCGTGCTACGCCGCAGCTATGTGCTGTGCTAGGCACCTCTACAGAAGTCATAGACAACACCAGATTTTCATTTCAGACAGCACTGATACAATTATTTGAAACGGGAAATCCTAATTCAAGAGGAAGATGTACCTCTAGTTCAAGTATCTAAGAAGAAACTAAACCTGGATTCCCATAGGAGAAAAATATACAGTAAAACAATGGCACTACTACAAAAACCTCAGACTGACTAAACTTAGAAGAAAAGCTTTATGACAGGAAGGAGCATGAGCCTGTGCAGTTGTATTTCCTAAGCAGTGACAGAACCCCTATCATTTCACAAGCTGGAGAGCATCTTGTTAGTCACTAGTAACTGCAGAGAAGGAACAATTCCGCAAGAGAAGAATAATCGCCACGTAAGTTCTTTCATCTTTAGTTTTGCAATTCTATAAACTTGATTTCTTATTTTTCTTATTTTAACACAGCAATATATTCTACATACATCTGACTCTCCTCTATCTAAATCTAATCAGTTAAAGTTTCCTGACTCATTTCCATATAGTCCCTCTT
Organism: Cariama cristata; assembly: GCF_000690535.1. Lineage (NCBI taxonomy): Eukaryota > Metazoa > Chordata > Aves > Cariamiformes > Cariamidae > Cariama > Cariama cristata. The sequence goes on along the minus strand of NW_009594419.1, from coordinate 2,772 downwards.
CATCCTACGGCCTCTCCATCTCCCCACAACGTGGGGTGTTCTTTTCTCACTGCTTAGCAAAGATGACATCAACATCATTTCTTTCTTGCTACAAACTCCAACACGGACATTAAAATCAAATGACAAGGAAGACAGGTGGACTGAAGTTTAGTTATTTCTTAGCCTCTGTTGAAGGTAACAGTAGCATGAGAGAAAGGAAATATGCCTGCAGAACAAACCACACGTGAGTAACAATCTGAAATTATGTGGCTGAGAACAATTACTGCAGCAGAAAAGAAACCTCAGAGTCACTAAAATCTCAAGACTATTCTTATATCCTCAGACAGGTAGACCCCAAATACGACACTGCGTGACTAACTTTCCTCCCAGCTCTACATACACATTGCTGCTGGTAGAGGTGGCCTCCTGAAAGATGCTCGTACTTTTTCCATGTGCCCAAGAAAGGCAAAATCTGCCTATAGGACTCTTGAGATTCGGCCTCAGACATGGGTACCACTGGTTAATATTTCTACCCTCAACACCGTAGATTTATGTTGATCTGGAGCAAAGAGTAAGAGTAGTAATGATCAAAAATCTCACAAAACAAGAGGATGAGCAGAAAGGAAAGGAAGGGAGGCATCAAGAGTAGATACGAGCAGTTGTGGCAATTCTCACGAGCACTGAAAATACAGATGGTGGGGACAGCAGTTTCACCATCGCTTGGTCAGACAGTTCCCTGTCTGCTTCAAAAGATGCTGTGAGTTGCGCTCTCAGACAGCAACGCACAAGTCATGTATGTCTTTAGCCACATCCGACACCCAGGAGCAACCATGGTGGAAAATAAAGTGCAGCAGAACATCCTTGCCAGCAGCTGTGAGCTAGCAAAGGAAGAAGGAACTAGTGCATATGTGCCAACCTATTATCTACCAACTGTAAAGTCAGGACAGATTTCTGCTGCAACTATTTATCTGCAAAACCTGAACACCACAAAGCGTATGGCTTTTGCAGATAAAAAGATGTGGCACCTTCTCATTAAACAGTTGGGTCCTATCCATGCAAAAGCATTTGTACGTTTCAGCTTACTAAAAAGACAACCTAGTAATCCAAGTAACACTTCACTGAAGTTTTATCATGTTTCATCAAGTTCAGATCATTATAACGGGGAAGAATGCAAAACACACAAATATGAACTCCTTTGGGTTTTGGTTGCTGTGTGCCTTCTTGCACAAAAACCTACCCCAGAGGCTCAGTCTTGCTCTCTCAATGTTTCAGACATAGGAGAAAAGATAAAATGAGAAGTGCAGAGATGTTTAAAGGACGTATCAGGGACCTGAAACCGTTTTTGAGACTGGAGCTGAAATTTACTGTTTCCTTTCATGATTGTTAAAACCGTTCAACGGAGAAGAGCGCGCTCTTTCACAAAGCTGCAAATACATTGTGTAGCAGTTAGGCAATCATAAAAATTAATATTGACACATTAAGAAAGCCAAGATATTAATAATGCCAAAGAGTAACATTTTCTTTCTTGTTATTGATCAACAAGAACTGCATGATTACCACTACGAGCCACTATATAACTCCAGTATAATACCCATATAGAGTACCTAAGTGAATAAGGTTATATATATATCTCTCTCTCTCTATCTCACACCTTGCTGAGGCAGACAACGCAACAGTAGCACTGGGAGTTTAATAATGTTTCTCTCATTAGAGCAGATAACGAAATGACAAATCAAGTGTACAACAACCACTCCTCCAAAGCACTTGACTAGACCCTATTTCGCAATAATGTCCCTGGGCTGCAAAGCACAGTGTTCCGGGGACTTAAGAGGAGTATTCAGAAGTTTTCAAGAAATGTAAGGCACTAGAAAGATACCCATGAGGAGAAGCTCAGTAAGTCGAAGGGAGCTGGCAATAAGGCGACAAATAAAAGCACAGACTTGGCCAGAACAAGTTCATTTCAAAGAGTACCGATGCTGAGTAAGTGCCTCTTCAGCTCACACAGAGGCAAGTGGGAGGTCTGACTGACATCAGTGGAAACATGTGAACATTTAAAACCGTCAGAGTCTTCATAAGTAAATGATCAAACAAGACGGTAATAAGCTGAGGAGATCAGCTTGTGAAACAGAGCGGCCCACACCTGCGAAGCAGAGCGCTCTCCTCATTAGAACATCACCTTCTCAGGCCATATTTGAGATACAGGTATACGCGCTCAGTCTTCCCCCAAAATGAAGTTAACCACTTTCTCATTTCAAAAAGTGAATGGAAGACACAGCAACTGAAAGCACTGACATCTGTATTACATGTCTCAACACTTCCTTGCTTTGTTTTGGTCATTGCAAAAAGAAGAGAAAAAGCACTTGTCAGCCCAGGTTCAAGAAACGTTAAGCGACTGCTCTTTTCGTTACGAAGCATAACACAACCCTCGTCAGGGATGATGCTTTACGTAACAACTCTCTAGTCGCTCCCAAGGAGGATGTGATTGTGTCTCAAAAACCCCGGGAGCCTCCCTTCTCCTGACCTTCGGCAGCACCTACCCGAAGCCATTTCCTATGACCGTCGCAGCGCCCAGCAGCACCCAGCAGCACCCAGCAGCACCCAGCCCTACCTGCTCCATCCCCAGAGCAGCTCAGGGCCTAAAACGCAGAGAGCAAAGGGGAAGGAACAAAGCCCTGACGTCAATTACTGGAAAAGGATTAAACCCGAATGCATCGGCCCCATTAGCACCAAGAGCCATCCCAAATGTCTTATTTTCAGGGGGCCCACCCAGGTTCTGCTCTCCAGTGGGAGGGA
>NW_009594418.1:0-2499 GCF_000690535.1 Cariama cristata | reverse complement strand
CCTCGACCAGCCCCTAAAATCCTCCCTCCTCCCAGGGAAATGACCCACCATGCCCGCAGACAAGGCAAGGTGCAGGGAGAGGCCTGGCCTGGCACGTCCCGGGGAAGGAAGAGACACCCTAACTTCTCGGCATCCTCCCGCCTACCGGCAAGCGACACGGCTGCAGCTCCTCCTCGCCCGTCGTCTGGGGCCTTGCTTGCTCCAGGTCGGAGGCAAACCGTGGGGATGATGATGATGCTGGGAGATAAAAGAGGAAAAGGGGAAAAAGCGGCATCAGGACTTGGGTATTTTGGGGAGCATGTCAGCAACCTCCCCCAGGCCACCATCCCAACGCCCGCAGCTCCACAGCATGGCTTCCTCAGGGGATGCAGCCCCACATTAGAGCTCCCTACCATGAACAAGCCATGGATTTAAGGCTCAAGGCACCGCCAGCTGCCACCACTGTTGGGGTGCACCACCAGCCCAGCCAAACCTCTGCCCGCAGTGCAGGACAGAGACGGGCTTCACCAAAAGGTGGAGGGGAGCGATGGGCACCAGACAGGTGTGAACCAAATGCAACGCCTGCCTCCACCCCACAGCGAGCCCGAGTGCGGCCAAGCGAGCTGCCAGCAACACTCACAGTTAAAGGAGGAGGGCGAGCCCCGTGCCCGGCCGTAGTCCTCGCCGTAGGGAGATGCACGGCGGCCGTAGGTGACCTGGTGGCTGCCGCTGCCCATGCCCTCGAGGGCCATGCGCTCCTTGGTCTGCAACGCGTGCGCCCGCTCCTGCTTCAGCCGCTCTTCGTCCTTCAGCAGTGCCATCACCTGCTTCACCTTCTCCCGGATGTTGATGCCCTGGTCCTTGCCGTCACGGTCCACGTACTGGAAGTCCTTCAGCGTCTGGATGGTGTAGAGGTTCTCCCGGCACTGGTGGGTCACCTTCTCGGAGCCGGTTTTGATGAGGTAGTCCAGGAGGGTGAGGGCTTTGTAGACGTGACGCCAGTTCTTGCCGCTGTCGTTCAACCGCCGCCAGATCATACCCATGACCTCGGCGAAGGCCACTGTGTTGAAGGTGAGGTCGGCGATCTCTGACATCAGGGAGCTGGGGGGTCCCCAGGGATCATTGGAGGTGGCCTCTCGCACCTTGATCTCTGCCTCCGAGTAGTTGTGCACGATGTTCTTCACCTGCCGGCGCAGCGCCGAGGTCGTCATGGCTGTGCGGTGCCGGAGACCCGCCGGCGGCGCGGGGGGGGGCGGGAGACCCGCCGGCGGCGGGCAGCAGCAGTGGAGAAGGGATAAGCGCTCGAGACCGCAGCCTCACTGGCACCTGCAGTGGGAAATGGGGACACAGAGACCTTAGCATCACCCCAGCCACCGAGACCCATCCCCAGAGCCCTTGGCTGGCACCTGGGACACTTCTCAAGGTGAAAGCGCCCATCGTCGGGGTATCAGGTGCACCCTGCTGGCTGCCACCGCTCGCTAACCCAAAAATGCACAGGATACAGGATGCTGAAGGGGAAAAAAACCTCTCATAGCAAGCCGATACCAGCACTGCAGAGCCGCCAAGAGATTTGGCTCTGGATTCAGCAACGTTTGGAGGAGATTTTACCCTGCACTTCTGTTTCTAAAAGTAACCACCTGAAAATGGCAGCTCCCTCCTCCAGATCCCGGCTGCCTCAGCATCACTGTCCTGGCAAAGCTGGTTTCAGGTCCCCCCCAGCCCTCACACCAGCCAGGGGCTCCCCTGTACCCCCAGATGTGCTATCTGCAGCTGCACGTGGCCCCACTCACCCTGGCCATCGCCCCACGGCTCTCAGTGCCACCGAGGCTGCGTCGTGCAAAACCAAAATCTCGCCGTGAGTCAGAGCCTGCCATGATTTACCAGCGCTGGCAGCCGCTCGGGTAGGTTTTCCCAGCAAACTCGGTAATTTTGCATTGGTGAGAGGCTGTGGGTACAGAAGCGTGTGCTGCTGCAGGGTGGTGAATTCGGGGTGCTAACTTCCAGTACCAGGTCAGTGAGCAGGATGCATAACGCAACCTTCCTCTCCCCAAAATCCTGAGCTTTCTCTGTGCTCAGGCCCAGGGCCGGGACAGCAGGGGCTGGCACGGGTAGGAGCTGCCCTGGTACCTCCCCAGTGGGCAATGCCCATCCTTGGGATGCGCTGCACTCGATGTGGATGCAAAATGGCATGGGTGAGTCTGGACCCATCTTCACGTGAGCCCATCACAACTCTGTCCCCTACTCTGTGCTAGCCCTAATCCTCGCCTGGTGGGAAGACACCATTTACCCGCATTTCGTCAGAGGGCCAAGCAAAGCCAGGAGGCAGAGGCTGCCTGGAGCTACCTTGCCCTCAGCAGGGCCGCACCACAGGGCTGGGGAGCTGCGCTGCTCCCAGAACTCCCACTGCGGCTGCAACAAAACTCACTGGCAGTTTTTTCCATGTCCAAGAAAAAGCTTGCAGGCAGAGGAGTACCTCCCCCAGGCAGCAGTGCCTGCGGACAGCGATTACCAGTGTCCATC
>NW_009594417.1:4549-6712 GCF_000690535.1 Cariama cristata | reverse complement strand
GGAGCCAGTGCTGGAATGTAAGGGCAGAGACCCAGCCTCACTGCGGGGACACCTCCCTCAATTTTGTCAATGTTTTCTGAGTCGGTGGAAAACAGGTGGAGATAGGTCTGTGCCAGCGCTGCCTCTCTCTCTCCACTGTCCCCTGTCATGGCATAACCCCCCTCCCCGGTGCAAGGTGCCAACAGTAGGTCCCTCTGCTCTGGCCAGGGGGTCGGGCAATCACTGGCAGAAGTGTGTAGCTCTGCCTGGCCTCCCCCTCCCTCCCAAAGCAGTGGGTTGCCAGCGCCCTGCCCAGGGTGAGCCTGGCTCCGACTGTGCCACTCCCTGCTGCCTCCTGCCCCTCCTTGTGTTCTGGTCGGTTTTCTTGAGCTGTACATGGATCTCCTGTTGAGCCTGTATATATTGTTCTGGGCCCTGGCCCGGGGCCATCTGTTCTCTGTGTCCATGTGGAGAGTGAGCCGCTCACCAGTCTTGTTGTAGTGATGCCAGGGCGGTAGGACTAACCTTGTGTCTCTGGAAACCATTCATTTCAAATAAAGATGCGGAAAACTTTTGGCAGTCCCTGCTTCCCCCACCCCACCCCGGGCAAGGTGGCATTGCAGGAGAGCAGGGTCAGTGTCCCACTGCTGCTGTGCACCTTGATTCTGTCCATCCCTGCCTGTCTGTGCTGCCTGAGCTTCCTACCTTGCCTGGTACCTTGTGCGCTGCCAGCTCTGGCGTGCTGGGATGGCCCCTGACCCCATGCCCGCTGGTGCCAACTTGGCATGCCCTCCCTGTCCCTGCCCTGCTTCTCCCTGCCCGTCCCTTGCACGTAAGGCTACAGCCCAACCCAACCCAACCCAGCAGTGGCCCTTCCCAGGCCACGGCACATGTCCATGGATCGGACCCATCAGAGAGCGATGCCGCGGTGCCCGTGGGCAGAGCAGGAGTCGAGTGAGGCGCAGTGGGTGTTTATTTGCTTCCCGAGGGTTGACAGGGCACTGTCCCAGCTTGGCCCTACTCTCAGCCTGGCAGCTCCCAGGAGCACAGGGAGCAGCTGAGCCATGTCCCCAGGACCTTCCCCACCTTTCGCGCTGGCTGTGGGGTCCATGCCACAAGCCTGGCAGGGCCCGGAGAAGGAACCGCAACTGTGGCCACCCATGCATCACCCATCCCTTAACATCCCAGCAGGTGGCCTGGTTCATACTGCCAGGTCTGCCACTCGCACCTTCCTGTGGGACCCACCGGCTACTCCCAGCCATGCACCCGCCTTCTTCAGGTGGCCCAGGCCGTGGCGGGGTCTGCCAGCAGCCATGGGGCTGCCACCACCGGGCAGAGTGACACGGATACTGCGGAGCCCCACAGGGCCACCAGAACTAGGCAGGATGCGGGACTTGGGGCCTGGCCCCTGCCGGCACTTGGTGAGAGCCAGGTGGTATATCTCCACCAGGTTGAGCAGCAGGGACACGCAGGCCACCCCCAGCATGAAGAGGATGAATATGGTCTTCTCGGTGGGCCGGGAGATGTAGCAGTTGACGGTGTTAGGGCAGGGCCAGCGGCTGCAGGTGTAGAGGGGCTTCAGCTGGAACCCGTACAAGGCATACTGGCCCGCAATGAAGCCCACTTCCAAGAGAGCCTTGAAGACGACGTTGCAGACATACGTCCTCAGGATGGCCCCCCGCATACAGACTTGTCCCCGCGTGTCCCCCACAGGGAGCCGGGACTGCCTGGGGCGCTGCCTCCTGGCCCCGCTGCCGGCCCGTGCCACTGCTTGCTGCTGTGCCTTCTCCTCCAGATGCACCAGGTGCAGGATGTGGCCCAGGTACACGAGGCTGGGAGTAGAGACAAAGATGATCTGCAGGACCCAGAAGCGGAGGTGGGAGATGGGGAAGGTGCTGTCGTAGCAGGCATTCTGGCAGCCGGGCTGCTGTGTGTCGCAGGAGAAGCCAGACAGCTCATCACCCCAGACCCGCTCAGCAGCCGCCCCCAGCACCAAGATGCGGAAGACGAAGAGGACGGTGAGCCAGACCTTCCCCACCACTGTGGAGTGCTCCTGGGCGCTCTCCAGCAGCCGCCCCAGCAGGCTCCAGTCCCCCATGGCACGCACCGCGGTGTCCTGCAAGACAGCCACCCTCCAGACATGGCTGCCCCACAGGCCCCCGAACCACCACCCCATCCCCCAGC
>NW_009594417.1:2262-4518 GCF_000690535.1 Cariama cristata | reverse complement strand
GTGCATGCGGGGACCCACCCTGGGGCTGTCCCTGGAGTGTCCCCACCCTGCATCCCATGGGAACCCCTAACCCCTGCATCCCGTGGTAACCCCTAACCTGTCACAGGGAGAGCAGCGGTAGCAAAGACCTCCAGCAGAAAGCAGCCCTGCCGTGCTGGGAGCAACACAGGGGACACCGCGGTGGCAATCTGGCATGGGGACCCCTCACCGTTGGCAGGGCAGAGCCCGGTGCTCCCGTGCCGTCGGTTCCCCTCGGCGGGGCAGTGCAGGATGCTGTGAGGCCCCTTCCCAGCTGGTCCCCGGCTCCTCAGTGGGGTGCGGACAGGTCTGCCCAGCTCTGTCCCTCAGTCCCCCCTACGTGCAGGGTTATTGGGGCACGAGGCAGCTGCGTGCCCCATTGGCTTTCATTGTGACTGGCAGATGAAACAGCCACTGGGGAAACTTTTCCCCTCTATTTTTGGTCTGGGCACTTTTCTAAATATATTCGGGGCTAGAGGGGCTGGTGCTGGGGGAGCGTGAGCCCTTGGACACTGCTCAATGCCACCCAGGGGTCACTGTTCCTGCATGCCGGCTGCCAGGGCACTGCAGCCCCCACAGCCCCTGGTGACACCCACCTGGGCTAGGGTGCACATTGGCACCCCAGCCCCCGGGTATGTCCTAGCTGGAGCAGAAAGGAGGGAAGCAGCGCCTGAGAACAGAGATTTAATGGCCTGAGATGCCCTCCTGGCCGTCCGGGAGGGATGGACCCGGTGCCTCAGGGATGCTGTCCGTGGGACAGGGACAGCATAAGGCCGTGGGGTGGCTGTGGGGTGGGGGCAAGGGCTGGAGCCCCCCTGGCGCTGGCCCTAGCAGGCAGAGCAGCGGTCGCCCTTCTCCTGCAGCCCAGGGTTGCGGCGCAGCATGTCCTTGAGGGAGCCGTCCTGCTCCGTCAGCAGCTGGTTGATTTCGTTCTGCTTGTACTCAGAGGAGAGCTTGTGCCCATAGAAGGAGCCTTTCCCTGACGGGGGGTTGGAGTTGTGCTCGCCTCGGCGAGCGCAGGCCCGCACCACCAGGTAGACCAGCTCTGCCATATTGAGGACGATGCAGATGCTGGAGGTGACCAGCATGAAGACGGTGAAGATGGTCTTCTCGGTGGGTCGGGAGATGAAGCAGTCGACGGTGTTGGGGCAGGGGTAAGCCTCGCACTTGACCAGCCGCACCATCTGGTAGCCCGGGTAGAGCATGTAGAAGATGTACATGAACACGGCCTCAAAGAGCAGCCTGAAGACCACGCTGCAGACGTACGTCCACCACAGTGAACCCGATATGCGCATCTTGTGCTTCTTCACCTCCTCCATGTGCTTGGGGTCTGCGTGCCCCGTCAGCACCAGCAGCTTTTTCTCTTGGTGCTGCTGGTAGGCCACGTGCATGGCCACAAGGAGGGCTGGCGTGGTGACGAGGATGAGCTGCAGGGCCCACAGACGGATGTGGGAGATGGGGAAGAAGTGGTCGTAGCAGACACTGTTGCAGCCGGGCTGCTGTGTGTTGCAGGTGAAGGCGGATTTCTCATCCCCCCAGACGCTCTCGGCTGCCACCACCAGCACCATTATCCGGAAGATGAAGATGACAGAAAGCCAGATGCGCCCGATGGCCGTGGAGTGGCGGTTCACCCCGCTCAGCACTGTGTAGAGGCCAGCCCAGTTCATCGTTCCTCACGTCTGCAGGAGCAAGCAGTGAGAGATGATGTTAGAAGCAGGGAGGGTCCTTATCTGAGAGCCACCGCATCCCGGCCCTGGTGGCAGCAGCCCCAGGAGGGACCCGGGAGCAACTGGCTGCCGCAGCTCTGGTAGGTCGACAGCAGGATGGACGGACAGCAGGACGGATGGACAGCAGGACAGTGGCTCCTGCTGCTGATATGACTCAGGGCAGCGTTTTGGCCGGAGCAGGTGGTAGACCGGTTGACCCTGCACTGCCAGCTGCTCCTGCCCTGCCACCCTGCACTAGCACAGGGATCCTGATGTATGGCTGTGGCAGAGGATGGGGGTGAAACTCCCACACCTCTGCAGGGACCCCCGGTCTGCATCCAGGGCTGAGCTCTCTGGCTAGGGATAGACCTAAGGAGCTCCATGGGCTCCTCTGCATCAGCACCTCCCTGCTCCCGTTCCCCCCCATTCTCTGAAGGAATGGGGCCAGGGAGCCCTGAGATGGGGGGACCCCCTGTGCAGCCACGCATTGCCACCATCCTAGAGCCATCCCTGCCTGGGGAGCACAGGGTGA
>NW_009594417.1:684-2130 GCF_000690535.1 Cariama cristata | reverse complement strand
GGCCACCCTCGGTGCGGAGGGTCCCGGCGGCGCGTACCTGCCAGTGAGGAAGGGTCCTCGCGAGCTGTCCCCAATGGCCCCTCTAAGGTCTCATGTCTCCCACAGGAGAGCTCTGCTCCGTCTGCCCTTGTCTCTATCCACCACTGCCCTGCACTGGAAGTCATATGCTGCTTTATAAACTATTTACATACAATGGGGCCTTTATCGGCCCCTGAACAACACACTTTAGCATTCAGATCCAACGCCCTGACTTCCGCCCACCCCAGCCAAACAAAGTGCCTGTGTGCTGCATTCATGCTGCCTCTGCTGCCTGGCCCCGCACCCGCTCCCACCTCACCCTCCACTGGCCACAGCCGTGGCCTCTCCGACAGCTGGCCACGGGGCGCTTGTCGCTCTGCCCAGCGAGACCCGCGTCGTGGGCATCACCGGGCCGGATGGCTACCTGGGGTGTCTGGGTCCCTGCCGCAGGATGCACGGCAGAGCCCAGCTGCGTGCCCTTCCTTCCTCTGTGACCAGAGCTGAGGTCTGGCTGCTCCCCAGCGTGGCACTAAGCAGTCTGTGGGGACCCATGGGGCTGGGGGAGCTGGGTACGGGCCGTGTGGGTCCCACCATGCCTTCGAGGCTGTGCTGCCAGTGGGTTGGTGCCAGCAGCAATGACTGCGAGAGCACTGGAGCTGCCCTTTGTGTGCCCTGTCCCGTTGGGGACATGGGGAAGAGTCTCCGTCAGAGTGACGCTGGCTGTGCGCTAACAGTGGCTGTGCTCAGTGCTGAGAGCCGTGCGCTGCAGAAGCTGCGTTCTTCTTCCAAGACGGGGGGCTACGACGCTGCTGCACTTCTCGAATGCATTGGTAGGGCAACAGCCCCTGTGCTCGTAGACCACCCATGCCCACGTCCCTCAGGGCTGGCGTCCCAGCCACACCATCACGCTGTGCCCCATCCCCGCAGGGATGGTGCTATGTCCCTCGGGTTTTGTCCCCATCCTCAGCTGGGGAGCAGTACATCCAGTAAAACCTACCAGCTGAGGGCCCACAGGGTGACGGGGGCAACAACGCCATCCCAAATGCCACCTCCACCCCTTAGCCCAGGGTGCCAATGCCCGGAGCTGCGCAAACAGTGGTGGGCAAAGACCCTTGAGTGAAGCCGTGGGGAGAGAAGCCAGTGCCCAGGCCACACTCTACTCCTCAGCCCGCTCCCCCCATGGGGACCAGCACCCCCAGCTCTGCCCTCCCTGGCCCACAGCTGAGCCCTCCTGCAGCCCCCACCCTAGACACCTTGGTGCCCCCCAGCTGGGGGACATGTGGGCACCCCCGCAGTGGTGCCGTGCTCACCAGATTCTCACCTCAGCACCAGGACAGGCAAAGTTCTCGGGGAGTACAGCGGTGTCAGCCTTCAGCACAGCACCCTGGACTTTATACCGCCCTCCGGCACGTCACCCACCCCCTCCCA
>NW_009594417.1:311-546 GCF_000690535.1 Cariama cristata | reverse complement strand
GACCAGGCCCCCAGGATGGTCCCCGTTAGAGCTATGTGACCCCCGTGGCCGCATTCCCCTGCTGTGAGCATCCTCCCCACCACGTCCCCTACAAGCTGGGTACATGCACCATTGCCAGGCCCTGCTCTCCATCCTGGGGGATGGTGCTGGGCACCCCCAGCACCCGGAACACCTTGATCCGCTGCTGCAGGCTGCTGGCTGGTCCCTGGGGAGCCACCAGCACCCAGATTTAACG
>NW_009594417.1:0-293 GCF_000690535.1 Cariama cristata | reverse complement strand
CAACCAGCCTGTAAACGATTAACCCAGCTAACAGCCCACTCCAAGGTCCTGCTGCCCAGCACCCTGCACGGTGCCGCAGCGTGCCGGGACATGGCAACCCTGCCCCGCATTTTGACACCCCGAGGTGGGCTGCAGGACCCGGCACACCCCTCCCTGTATGAGGATGGCAGTGGTTCCACTGTCCCCCGCATGAGGATGGCAGGGTGGCACTGGGGGGCAGCGAGGGGTGGCGGGAGGCAGCGAGGGGTTCCCCCCCAGCGTGGCGGGGGCAGTGGGCAACGAGAGGCCGGGGA
>NW_009594416.1:0-8789 GCF_000690535.1 Cariama cristata | reverse complement strand
TCCCCGCCGCCGGTGTCTGCGAGGTTGCCCGGGACAGCGAAATGTATTAGACAAGGTAATATCTCGGGCTCATTGAAGTCCGTTTTGGAAATAATGAATCGTATTAACGCATTAAAAAACCCTCTGCAATCCAACATCATTAGGTCGTTCCAGTATCCGTTTCCAATTAGCGCACAGGGTTTTTTTTATTTGACCCCTTCCCCTAAATAAAATGGGAGCTAATGACAGTTGATTTTATTTATTTATTTCGTCAAATTGAATTTACCCATCAGTACGGACGCGCGCTGGTATTGTCTTTCTTCGCAGGGTTACTGGATGCCCAGGAAGAATTAGAAACCTGAGGAAGAGGAGGAGGAGGGAGTCTGTCCTGGAGTATCCCCACCTGCAGTGTGGGGCTGGCAGTTTGCGAGGCTGGGAATGCGGTGTTGAACCCGTGGATAAATCTGTCCTCCCCAAGTAGAGATCTCAAAGGACCCCACTGGAGAAGCCTCATGTTCCTGTCCCTTTTTCCCATGGCAGACATATAGACAGGTATAAATGAAAATAAGTAAGGTCTTTTTTTCCGCATCCAGGTCTGAAAAGTAAGAAGGTTGCCACGAACCTGGCAGAGATCTGCTTCCCAACACAGAATACATGATAGGAATTAATCACTTTTCCACCCCCAGGTCCTGTTTCAATAGTTACCTCTCCTTAACTAGCACCCGGTTTCATGCTGGGCCTCAGGGAAAGTAGCAAAAGAAATTATTCTCTGTACAATCCAACTGCATTTTTTTGTTGAATGCTGGGTCAGGCAAACCACCGGCTTCCCTTAATTTACCCAGTTTACTTTAATCTGCTCCTCTTGGCAAACAGAAATATCTAGCTAGAAGAATTAAGATACTAAATTATTTCAAATGCTAGAATTTTTAACCCCAACCATGTGCTGTGTCTCCATGCTCTGAAAAACACAGCATGTAGTGTGAATTTGGCCTTTTGTTTCCCACTGCACCCGTGCAACAGAGCTGGAAGATGCTATGTCTCAGCTGGGATCCAGCCTGTTCTACCGGCAGGGTAATTTACACCAGGGACATGGTCTGTCCTGATGAGTGGAGGTTGCACAGGACATCAGAGTGCTAGTAGTGTAAGAGGCCTTGAGTAGAAAACATATAGGTTTATGGTTAAACAGATGGATGAGGCCTGGACCTTAGACTTCCCATGGGTTATTTGGATGATGTCTCTCCTGTGTTTCTCCAACTCGGTGGTGTGTTCTCATGTGATGTATCCTTTATCCTTTTCCTTTATCCTTTTCCTCCTGCTGTAGCAATAAAAGGTAGGAATGGAGAGCAAACAAAGGCCCAGTGCCATTCTACAGCATGACAGAATAGAAAAAGCTGAGAAGAGTTTCCAAGCAGGTACTTAACATGTAGCAAGTGAGGGAACTGGAAGAAAATACAAAGCTAAAGTAGACCTTGCAGACTCATGGTACTTCTTGTCTGCAAATTTGTCCTAATCAGTAAATTGGTTGATTAGATATTCTTCATCATCATTACCAGATTTGTTTTCCCTAAAGGCACGTGTTGCTCCCTCCTATAAAAAAATGCCAGGAGTAGAAACAAGATGCAAGAGATTCTCTGTGGACCTCTGACTTGCTGCTACAGTAGCGGAGATACCAGTTGCCAGGACAGTCCATCTTCTCTTTCTGTTGATGTTCCAGCTCCCTTGGACTGTTCATATATGGGTGGAGAAGGTATATATAGAGAAAGTGAGAACAAATCTATAGGCACTGGGGTCAAGCCATTGTTGCCTGCCACCTGTGTACATCCAAACCTATACACTCTCCACACATACACACACACACACTAGTCTTTCTCATTCTTTTCTAAACTATCTGTGCATATTTGCTTTGAGTTGACACCACTTCGAAGATTTCTTCTTGTCTTAATAGTGTGACAGGCAGCTAATGTACAAAGGCATGCCTTGTAGTAATTGCACAAGGAGACTTCCAGAGAAAAAAGCTGATGGGTTTTGGTGCTGCTTCCCTTCTTTAAGAGTTGGAAAGGGGATGTTATGCCAACCTCTGAGCACCTTGCAAGGGAGAAGATGAATAAACCTTCTGGCTTAATTCATTCCTCTGTCACCTCTTTCAGCATTATTGATTGGTCAGGAGTAAAACTGGCCAAAAGGCGATGCGGGTAGGAGGGAAACACTTTTAAAATGTGACTTAATCTTCTCAAACTGCTTGGATGCTTTTTATTCCTTAGGTCACTTCGAAGGTTGCTGTAACTTTCCCCTCACTTCTGCTCTTTCCGCTGTGCCCTGACTGCCTCTTCCTTCTCTCAATGAACCCGAGCTATTCCTTCATCCTCAAGGTCCTTTACTACCCTATTGTTATCTTAACCTTCTCCAACTCTCCTCAATCCCTTCAGTGCCTCTCTCCCTTCAGGAAAACTGACCAGCGTTTAAGAGTCTGACTCACTAGCCCCTTCCAGCCCAGAAAGATGCCAGCTGGTCTTCCTGGCTCCCTGTGTTTCCTGAGCTCAATCTGTATGGATTTGTTCTGTGTCGTACCCTTGAAGTCTGCACCTTGGGTCAGAGGCCACCTCTTGGCTCTATGCTATAAAGAGCATAGAGCTCATCTCTATAAAGACCCCCAGTATGGAGCACAATAGGGGTCTTTATGCCAGGGACATTTAGGAATAATATTAAATCAAATAGTGATAGAAGAATAGATTTCATAGTGGTTTAGAAATAATTTTAAAAGTTGATATTCCCTTTGATGTAGGATGTTGTTTTCCTCCATTTTTTCATCAAGATGTAAAACACAAACTCCTGAAGATGACTCACTTCTAACCATGTCCTTTCTTGAGGACTACTTTCAGCCGCTCGGTGTGCATAATCTTTGGATTTCGTTGCCATTAATCCATCCCATTGTTAAGAATCAGCAGTTTTACACCACTATTGATCCCAGAGACTGACTTGGCTTCAATAGGAGCAATACACTTGCCTGTGAAAGCAGACCTCACCTCCTTTAGAGATTTATTATCCCAATACAATAGCCAGTATAAAAGCTACTTGAGCAGATTGTGTAACAAAACAGTTTATTACAAAGTAACATAAATTGCAACTTTCTTTCGTTGTTCAGAACTGGTTTAGTACAATATCAGAATAAATTCTGTACATTCAAAGCTGGCCTCATACACAGAAGCATCAAGCCATTACTTTAATGTTCCAGGTTTTTTACTGTTTTAAGCAAATGAAGCCAGAAATCTGACTAGCTTTGCTCAGCAGCATTAAGTCAAAGGCTCCAAAACATTTCAGAGAATTTTGACTTGAATACAGAAATCACTGATCTAGCATGAAACCTGCTCTATCAGTGGTTCCACTGAAGCAGGGATTTTCACTAAATTTAGCAGTTAAGTTATATTTGTGAATATAAGCTATTATGTTCTTAGGTTACATTATATTATCAGAGGTTTTTTTCTTGCTTTTATTTTAAATGTAAAATTTTACCTAAGTGAAATGTGTAAAAAAGAACTTATTTCAAGCAATTGATTCCAACTTAAAAACAAAGTCAGATTTGAAACTAAGTAAATATTTTCTTTTCATGCACAATCAGTCCTTATGCAGTTTTTTAACACAGAATTTCCCCAAGCTTCCTTTAGCAGTATTTTTTCCTATATCTATTTCATAGAATTCTACGAATTGCTGTCATGCACTGAATTAATTTCCCCCTGAAGAGATACTCAGCTGCATCTCATTATCAGGCAGAATTAAAATGGCTGTATTTACTAAAAACAGAGAGCAGTTAATCTTAAGTTTTGTTCTACAGCGTTGTTTGGGTTAAAGTAAGACTAGAGCTTAGGCTGGAGCTTTTCATAGTTCTTTTTTGTTTTATCTTTGTGTTGGATATGCTGAATTCCACTCATCCAGACTCTGATTTTGCACTCCCATTTTAGGTATCTGTGACATTAGAATTAGGTCCATGGCATGTGCAAAATTGCCATTTACTGCAATACATGCGAGAGTTAGACACAGCAGAAGTAATTAGAGGAAATAAGAAACAAATACAGTTTTCAGTTATTCTGGTGTGGAATATAGTATTTAGAATTAAAGTTAAGATTTATACTGTACCTTCCAATGATGTATTTATTTTGCCTTTAGTTTCTATGGCTCTGCTTGTGAACTCACCTTCTCCGAATGAAGCAGCTCAGTGGACATAAATGAAATGCTTTTAGGTTTGCACCAATAAAACTAAGATCAGAATTTGACATTATCTTTAAGTTACCTAGTTTCAAATGGTATCATTACTGTGTTTTAATTAATTCAGTAAAAGCAGACCCTTCTTCTATAGTGTTAATTGGAAAAATTAGACCTTTTAGATTTGTTTTGTGAATCTTTCTGAACTTGAAAAGAAACACAGATTCTGTCCACTGCCTGCAGACAGGCAATCAATCAGTAAGTACACTTTCAGTTCCAGCTCAGCTCCTACTTACAATAAGTAGAAACCTGTTACAATAACCTCAGTCACCACCATACAAATAGGATCAAGCTATTTGGGACCAGGGAAAATTAAAAACCCAACCAACAGAGCGAAGAAATCTCTGCACACAAGAACAACAAACTAGTGAACTAAATACAATTCTGGTGGTCACTAATAAACACTAATTGTTCTTTAACGTAACTATATCCATCTTTATAAGACTCCAACAAGTATATTTTTACATTTTTGCTTAACACTCCATATCACTTCATGAGTAGGAAGCATACTTCTTTCTTGACTTTTTCCAGTAAAATCCCTCAGCATATGTTACAAAAATCTGACATTCTAACAAAAGCTCACATCTACTATTTATTATGATTATTTTTTTCCTTGGGTCTTTTATTGGCTCAAGAAATCTTTTCATTCATAATCTTCCTGATGTTCAATGTCCGGATTATTTGATTAGGTCTGTACAGATGTAGAAATTAGTACCTGTAACAGTAATTCGGGGGTTGGTGAATTTCAGTGATAAGGTGGGGTCTGGAGTTTTTTATGAAACCTTAATATTTACTAGTTTCATTCTTTACTTTAAAGTAACTGCAATTTTATTTAAAAGGTAGATGAAAATATAAGTAAATGTAATAAAATTTACTGTCTATAAACAAAGTTATAAAATAAAGGCTATTTACTATACAGCTTGTTTAACTAATGCTGGAATCTAAACATAATTCTGGGAGAAAGTCTCTTTCATATCCAAGATGTGTAGTGTACTAACATGAAGAGATGCAGTGAGCAATAGAGAACATCAAGAGTTTACACAGATTTCACACTGCATGAAATGTGACAGACATTGAATGGAAAATATATCCTTCAAAAATGTACTCTGGTACCATCTTATTTGTATCTAAAAAGTGAAGCATCCCTGGTTTCTGAAAGCTAGGGAACAGCATTATTCATGAGCTAATGCGGCACATCACCAAACCTATGCAACTGCTTCTCTTTCACCTGCGTATAAACTGACCAAAAGTATTTTTCCACTTTCAGGAAGACTTTTGAATGCAACACTTACTCATCTTAAGTGTCATTTCCTCATCGGGCAAAGCTTCAGATATGAACATCCCAGTCCTGATTTTCCCTTACTTTGATGTAACTCTAGTAAAATGAGGGAGACTATTCTTGAACAGAGGTCAAAATTGATAGAAAGCAGGGAAGTTTTGCTGTGAGTTTCAGTCAAGATCAACATCTCATGTCTTGGGTAGGATTAGACCACCAAGGCCAATGTAAACCAGCAAAGAAGTCAAAACTTTTACCTGCACCTGCTGAATTCAGTGAAATTTCTGTCGTTTCTGTCATTGTGTCAGTTATCCCAGTAAGAAAATGAGTCAGACCATTACTTCCTGATGCTCAGGAAAGACATTTTTGCCTCTATTCTTGTACTGTTTTCAAATGTCGTGTACTCAAGAATGTGTATGTTTTTACCCAGTGGAACTGAACTTACAGGCTGTCCAGAACAGGGGAAAAAAGATGGACAACTTCTAAAGCTTTCACTTTTCACATATTTATATCTCGAGACTCTGCCAAACAGTGAATCCCATTTCCCATTTGGATGGTCGTGTTTCATTGTAGGTTTTTAACTACATCGAACACCTGGGGACTTAAGGAAAATAAAGAGGGAGTAGTCTCTGTGTTTACTCTTTGGCATTCATTTCTAGGGAAGACCAAGCTGGAAGTGAGCCATTGACTTCAACGGCTGCTGAAACACTCCTCCCAAAATGTCATATCTGGAATAATCTAGGCTAGTTGCTTTGGCATTGCTTTTCCCCAAAACATACATTTCAATTACTCAGCTTCTGGATGTCTTTAAAGACATTTTAGAAAGAAATTACCAAAATATTTATTAACAGAGAAATATAATTATTGTGCTAAATTCCTGAATGTTGCTGAACAGGTGAATTATACCTTTGAGCTTAAAGAAGTCTGAAAGGCTCACGGCATCTTGGTGACAGTAAAACCAAAAAGGTCATCACTTCTTATTTGATTATGGGCACGGCGGTTTGATGGAATTTGCTTGCATGTCTGTATTTCCATTATATCAAGTCTTTTTTAGGGAGTTTGGTTGTGCATACACTATTTTTTTTAGAGTGACATTTATATAGAAATGGGAAAGTTACTGAGTGAGTCTGTCAATGGGAAAGAGCTGCTGTAAATTGTCTTGATTACAACTAAGTGTGATGATCTTAAAAACATTCGTAGACAGAAAATGCAAGATACTAGAGAAATACTTGACTGTTTTTTGCTTGAAGATCTTGACCATGATTTCATCCTGTTGCCTAGAATGCTAATAACCCAAATAATCAGTTCTTGGAGGTGATGGTATAACTAGCTCTGTAAATTTTCCTGCACTAGAAACCACGAAATGAGTAAGCAGCACAAGTCCAAAAGCTTCCCTCCTGCCTGCACCATATGCCATCCTTTAGGAGAAGTCTGTCTGTCTGCATGAACCCTGTATTCCTCTAATGCCACTCCTACATCTCCAAGCTTTCTTTGTACCAAGGAGCGCACAAGTAAACTTTCCTGAGCAAGGCTTTGTGATTAAAACACATATACTACCATTCCCATGGCCATTTTTTTAAGTTTCAAGTGGCATGTGAAAAAAATATTGCCAAGTACTGATAAGCAATAAAATCATTGCAGATTTCCATGGGACAAAAACTCCCCCAAACAATTTCTATGAAACTTCATACATGCTGTGAAGTGATGTCCTTTGGTACTGCTTCTTCTACACACTCAAAGATGATAAAACCATCCTTTCATCATCCCAATTTTTTTGAAAACAGAAGTAGGTACATTCTGGAACATTCCTCTAACTAAGTGTAATTTAAGCTGCAAGGAAGACTGAAAAGGTCAGTATATGTTGTAAGTAAATGTTGTTATGTTCTTTTTACAAATGAAACAACAAAGTGTTCAATACAGCTAAACCAAATTGGCTGCAGAGATACATTAGAACACAGGAATTCATTGTACAATGCCAGGTAAAACTGCATAAAACATAGCACTTTGTGGAGTAATCAGCCAGTGCTTTTTGATGGCTTTCCACAAAAAACATTACAAGGGCAGCAGTTTGGGAACAGGAGATCTGCTGTATGGCCAGTCTGTTGCAATGGAGCTGGGGAAGGAATTGACTAGAGGATTCTCATCTAAACCTGCCTTTGCTTTAACAAGACCTGCAGCAATGCTCTGTTCATGTTCCCAGATAGTTAGTAAAGAATTTGATCACATTTTCTTAAAAATATATATATCAATGAGAAAGAGGGGGTTTGTGATAATCATAGTCATATGCAAATCTAAGAAAATACACTTCAGGAATGTTTCAATCCTGGTTAGGCACATGCATATGTCCATTCACATGGGTCTTCTCTCTGATTTCTGTAACTACATATGTTCAAGTGGACTATGGTTGATCCACTGGTAGAGTTCAAGCATGGGAAGCTCATTTTTTTTGTTTAAGTAATGACTTGTTTGCTAAATTGAAACTTTCAGCTGCTGCTATTTTTCTTGATTTCAATAGCTGTTGTCTTGAATGAAGAGGAGAAAAGTGCTTCTGGAAGCTGTTTGCTTACATAATCCAAATAAAGGGGAAGGTGCTGCAGTGGTGCCCAATTATAGACAAAAAGTTCTTCCTGAATTGTTCAGGATGTAAGGGCAAGATGTATGTGCATGCAGGAGTATTGATTTATGGCAAACAGCAATGGTGAAAATTCTTTACCTCCTGTAAAAAGAGATGTTTATATTTCTCTTGGGTTTTTTTTTCTGCATTGCTGTGCGTGCAGCTTCACTCTACTTACAGAAACTGCAAAAAATGGTTTATTTTACTGTATAGTCAAAGTGTCCTGCTTTGTAGTTCTCACATGTAAAATTGCCACTTTTCTGAGCAGAGAGAAAGAAGGAGGAGTTTCTCGTGAGAAATTATATTTAATGAGGTCTCAGTATAGTCAAGCATATATTTGATTTTAACAGGAATTTTTGCATAAGGTATAAACACAGGGTGTGGAATTTTATAAATGTCTATGGATGGTGTTCTGGTTATGGCATTTCTGGTTCAGACTTGTGCTTCATTACAACTGCTTTATGAAAACTTACCTTCCCAAGCTCTGCTCTGCATGTGACCTCATGTGAAGGGTGTCCCACCGGCTCTACCTGCATCACATGAGTGTTTGGGCATCTACCCTCTGTCACCGTTTAAGGCTGGGCCAGTGCTTACAGCGGGTGGCAGATGCTCCCTGTTAACCCCATCCCTTCCTAGAAGGGAAAGGAGAGGAGAAAAGGGAGA
>NW_009594415.1:0-50117 GCF_000690535.1 Cariama cristata | reverse complement strand
CGGAAAGTCCGGCTTGCTCACACGCACATCCAACCCCGGGGTGCACCGCAGAGCCCTGCGCAGAGAAACCCCTGCCAGAGCCCCGGAGCAGGGGATGAGCAGGAAGGTTTCGTATACATCACACCCCAAATCAGTGTGGACATAGCATGGCCCAGGGGTCCACAGTCTTCACCCTGAATTCAGGTCACAGCCTTTCTCACAAAACTGGCCCCAGCTTCAGATTTCACAATGCAAGTTTTGCGCCACTCTAGTTGTGAGCCTAAGTGCCATTACACTGCTTTCACCCTTCTTGTACTGGGGCAACCCATCCCCCAGAAATGCTCCCCAAGCATTATCATAAGGCATGCCTCCTGCGGTGAACAATCCGCTACCTTATGGAAGTAATCACAGGGCAGACACAGCTGTTGTGCTTGTGAAAATTCATATTTGCATAAGCAAAATGGATAACTGGACACCTTGGTGCCTGTTTGTGAAATAAATTGCCTATTTTGGTGTGCAAACATACACTTCTATCCGTCTTTGAAAGTTTGCCCAGCAAGTCTATGCTTTTGGAGATGTCGGGAAAATCACATTGCAACCTCAGAAGAACCACATGTCGGTGTCATTAGACAGCATTAACATGCTCATGTCGCATGTAAGTTCATGACATGCTGGTGTAATTCACAATAAATGCCCTATGTATTACTTGTGTATGACATTTAGAAAAGATTCTGAGCATGTTTCTCTGTGAATACCAGAAACATGCTCATCCTGGTGCTCTCCCAGTACCAATCTTGTAAGAAAGACAGCCATGCTGGTAACAGCCACCATTTTAGCCTGTGACTGACTCAAGAGCCTCTTGAAAACGAGTCACTTAAAGCTCACGTTGCAGTTTACACAGAGGCTATGACTGTTTTTTACCTCTGTGGACCAGGCACAGAGTGTGTATGATAGGCAGTGCAAGCAGCAGATGCAACGTTCCCACTGATCACACGAATGATACTAACTGAAATCTGCTAAAACCCAACCCTACAGAAATGGCATGCAACAAGTAACAATAGCAAATGAAGCCAAAGTTTGAGCAGGTGTTAGTCAAAGGATTGGAAGAATGCAAAAAATCAAAATATTTTAGGATATTTTTTCCCCACATCATTCCATACTGGCTGAAAAATTTCTTCCCCAAAGTAGGCTACAAGGAACCCCCTCACACACACAGAATTTATTTTCTCTGTCCCTCCTCCTCTCCAAATAGCTCTAGTAATATTGTCTAATAAGTTTCTAAGTGCCTGCACAATTTGTAAAATTCAGTCACTTTGCAGATGTCTACACAAAAGCCATAATCTCTTAAGTGTACCCAAAGTTTACCCACTCTTTTCCAAAGCTGGAACAGAAAAATGGGAAAAAAAAAAAACATTGCCCCCTAACATCTATACCATTGATTTTTTAGTCACTAAACTTAAACACACTCCACTATGTTCACTGCATGCACAGAAATGTGAAACATCTTTAAAAGAACATGATTTTTTTTTTTTTTCCATAAGGCTTGCAGAGAAAGTACCAAGAATACTGACTCTAACTGCTATGCCTGTGTAGGGCCCAAAATGTATCACAGCTCTGTACACATGGAGCGAGAATAGCAAATTTTTGGACAATGGATAAACAGAGTTTGAAAACTTGTTAACTATAGCAGTTCTCACAAATTGAAGTGATGAAAAATTTGCAGGATTATGTTCTCTTAGTGGAGAAGAAAAAAGGGGGGTTGTTTCTACACCCGTGGTTGTGGATGAACACAAATCAAACTCAAACCAGGTTGTAGCTCTTTGCCTGTAGCTGCAGACAGACAGTTCTGTAGCTCTTTTGCCATTCAGAACTCTTTCAAGAATAATAATTAAATTTACCAGATGCCTGCGCATTTCGCTGTTAACTGTGAGCAGCAGGGAAAGCTCACAAAACTCTGATTATTTCTCAGGTTCTGAAACTTTGTACGTAAGTGTTCTTCACAGGCAGTGAGGTCTCAAAAACAAATGCTTGAGGAAGACTGGAGGACTTCCATTAACACAATGTAAAATTCCATCCACAATCCAGTTTCCAACTGAAGGCTGAGTCCTGACAATATCTTGCTCACAGACAACTATACCAACTAAACTACCAAGACTGAGGCCAAGATGAATGGCAAACTAGTATGGTGACTAAATCATGGCACTTGCTGAGCATACGTCTGTGGGCCAGTGAGCTCCAGATAAAATCAATAGCCTCTGAACATTGAGGCAAGGAAACTCTGTCAAGTATTGACCTTTCTTGCCTGTTGGCTCACATACCCTGTAGGTTTTCATGTCATGCCATGCCATGCCATGTCATACCATATTGGCAGTCACTTCAAAAAAATACATACCTGGAATCCCAATGAATTTCTGAGAGAAAGAAAAACGTGTACTGAGGGGAGAGAGGTCTGTGCGCTTTGACAGAAGGTGACGCTGAGGAAAGACAACAGTAGCATCATCCAGCGTTAGTCCAGCCACTGCCTTCATGTGAGGGTAGGCTTCTTGAGAGGCCCTGTGGGTGAAGAAGGAATGTACATTGGAGGCACATTCATACACAGAGAACTTTCGCTGATGAACTGCCTTGCCCTGTGTTTTATGGATGAATGGCTTCTTCAGGCACACAGGTGTGCTGGGAATTACAAAAGCTGAAGAACACAAAGGGACATTGGGACAAGCCCAGACAGGGGCATTTCCTGGGGACAAATGCTTATCTCAGCTAGAAAGGAGACATACAAGTGGGGAATATGGGAAAATATATTAAGAAAGAGAAAGAATAAGATTAAAGAGATGGACACCAATAAAAAGACTTTGGGGAGAGAGACTGGTGAAAGAGAAGAGACACAGGAAATAGGAGAGAAGGGAAAGTGGGAGAAATATTTGTGACTATAGAAGGAAGGCAGGAA
Source organism: Cariama cristata (assembly GCF_000690535.1). NCBI lineage: Eukaryota > Metazoa > Chordata > Aves > Cariamiformes > Cariamidae > Cariama > Cariama cristata. Next base: position 47,194 of record NW_009594415.1, on the reverse strand, counting down.
GAATAAAAAGAAAGTTTAAAAAGGGGGATGAAAATGGAGAATGGGAAACCAGAAGAAGAAAAGGAATCAATGGGGCAGAAAGAACAGCTGAAGGGAAACCAGCTGGGAGGGCAACGGAGATTGTAGTTTATGAGAAGAAAAATAGGAAGTAGTAGAAACAGGAGATGGCAGTGAGGAAAGGGAATTAGCCTTACAATGAAAGGAGTAAGGTAAGGAAGGATAGAAAGAACAAGCAAAAGAATATACGATTAGAGAATGAAGGTCTGTAGTACTATCAAGTCTTGCATTTGTCAGTGAAATATTATTTTGAGTGCAAGTCTTATTGAGGCTGGGGCGGAGGCAAGTGTGAACATACTTAAATATAAGATGGAGGCTGGATTGTGGTTTATGTATAGGAATGACATTTGTCATCATTAATGAGACCACTGATAGTAAGAGGCATTAGGGAGCCTAACAGAAGAGTTGTAGTTCCCTTCCCCTTTGCCATTAGCTATACCAGGTACAGGGCACGTAACTTACATATTTCATCCCAACCACCCAAAATCAGATGATGCTTTTAAGTCTCCAAGAGGTGAAACAGTTCCCAAAGATACAGGGTTAACAGAATTCCTACTTTAGGAATAAGTAAACTCTCACCTGCCTAGAGAGTACTGGCAGATGAAAACAAGATGGACTTCGCAAATTCTAGATCCATGGCCCATTTTGGACTTGGAACGAACCTCAAAGCTCAACAGTGCTTGGATACAGGGTTTTGGCTACAAGCACTGAAAGAATTTTAAAACTTTGCATTTGGATTGTAGTTCAGATTAGGAAAACTGCTAATCTCAGTAAATGCTTAAAAATAGTATATAGATTAGTGTTAATCTATAGCATGCAAAGAATTAAATACCCAAATCAATGTGTGGTTGAACATGCCAACAAAAATACTACATGGAAGCTGTAATGTAGTGGAACAGAGCTCTCCATATTATAAATCTAGCTGCTGAGCTTTGTAAAGCTCATGAATGAATGAAAAGAATGAAAACAAATAACAGTTTAATAATGAATTACAATAATTGAGTCGAGAGGAAGCCAGGACATGAACCACGGCCTCCGAGCCCAACTGAGTTAAAATAGTACAGAGAGTGGAAATATATAATTTCAGACAATTCTGGCTGCTTATTTCTAAAGGTAAACTGAGCGCTTTTTAAAATTACACAACCAGAGTCCAGGGCTGTGTATTTCTCCCATTGATGAAATCACTAACAACAAAATGGTGTGCCTCTTGTCCTGCTTTAGAGCAAACAATGTAAGCACAGCAGCCTATTCGTTCTACTGATAGCAATAATTCTTAGCACCACTGATTGAAGCAAATTGCTATGAAAACCACTTGGGTGGCTGGGCTTTTAAAAAATATTTTGCACTACAAATTTTGTTATGTTACCATCAATTTCTGCTGGGGGAAAAAAGGAGAAAAAATTTCCTATTCAAATTCCCAAATAATCTATTTTCTTCGATTCATCAAAATTTCAGGTTTCGGACCACTTCTCAGCCTGCTTAATATGCAAACGGCATATTTTGTTCCCTCCCTTCATTTGGCCTAGATTTCTAATGGTATTTAGATGCTTGAAGTTAGTTGTAGGTATTTTTAAACCTCTTCAGTACCTAAGTGCCTAATTTCTTTTGATTTCAATGTTTTTTACGTGAGTATCTATTCTGGGAAATCTCAGTGCTTGATACCTGAATAATAATAGTAATAGCAATAGCAATAACAATAACAGACACCTTAATGTTTATCTTAACCACCTAAATACTCTTAGAGGCTCCCTTTGGATCATGCTCAAAATCCAAGGAATATCTCAAAGCACTTAGAAGCACCATCCACTGTGAGATCTGTTGTACAAGGTCATTCCCAAACATTCATTTATCTCACCAAAATGGCTTCACGGGTAACTTCTACAGGGAGAGGCAGGGGCCAGACTTTCTTCTTTCCAAAATGAATTCTTTCTAAGTAGGCCTTTTCCAGTCACCAGGGAGGACACACAAACCCCATTCCTGGTGTCAGTTTGTCCCAGCACAGCCCCGTGGCAGCCCGGCCGGCCCTCCACCGCCTGCCCCGGCCTTGGAGGCTGCGGCATGTCCTTTCACGGGCAGGCCTTGCCATTGTCCCCTGTAACACCGCTACTTCCAGATTAGCTGGGGGCCACCCCGCCACCACTACAAAGCCAGTGGGTCCCACAGACCTGGCTCCCTGCTAGGCCTGGCCTGGACATTTGTCCACACCATTTGTATGGAAAGAAGCATGTTAACATGGATGGTAAAGTCTTTAACCAACCAAATTTCAAACAGCAGCAGCAAACGCAGGAGGCATACCATCTCAACACAAGAAATGGAAGATATTTCACTAGACAAAGTGCCAGGCAGCTTCACCAGAGATAGCGACTCCTTCTGCAATAAGATAAAATCCACTTTCGCAATCAACTTTGCTGAGACTGCAAAAGGTGTAAATCAGTGCAGCATTTGGACCTATCTGTTTATAAACAACATTGGGCGTAAGCAGGCACTCGGGTGACATGGAGCTGCTGGCAAAAAGCTGAGCTGCGTTTCTTGCTACGGCTCCTCGGCCCCAGATGAGGAGCGCAAAGGGCCCCTTCCCCTGTCACACCAAGGGCAGCATACACAGGCTCCCCTGGCTGCTGCTTCACCTAGTCCTTGGAAAGCCGTATGCTAAGGGAGAATTTCCCAGATATTGGGAAAGGCTACCAAAACCGGTGAACCACAAGTGACAGTGTCTAAAGTCAAAACAAACTGTCCCAGACAAGGAAGAATTGTTTAACGCTCCTTATCCATACAGAGCCCAAAGTCTCATTGGAAGTTCTGATAAATACAAACCCAAACTTCATCTGAAGTGGAAGGGATACCCGATATATGGCCAAGACAGATAGGACAGATTGCACACTGAAGGCCCAACTAGAATATAGTTACCCTTATTTTACACTGTTTTTTTCCATTTCTCCATTCATAATGCAGGTGGAATCACACATGGTAAATAAAATTGGGAGAAAATCAAAGTGAGAAGTCTGAGCTCTGCAGAGGTGTTAAGGGTGATGTTGCTAAGAAAGGAAAAAGTCAGAAGAGATACATCCTCTTGTCACGCTCTCTTCTATGTCATCTGCATAATGAGACCTGCAAAAAGTACCCGAGTTCCTCTTGCCTCATTATTTTCTCAGTGCATATTCTTCTGGTATAATATAGAAACTTGTTCCAGCCACCTGCAGAGCCCCGGGTTTGTTCAGGACAGAACTGGGGAGGTGAGAGAGCACAGCACTGTTTCTGAGGCGATTCAAACCTAGCAGGATTCAGTCTTCCCACTTTTGAAGGGGGGACGCGGGAGAGGAGAGGCAAAGGAAAGGGACCCTTATAAGAATATATTGCTATTTCCTGTTAAATTTGACTATTTGGATGTTCAAATGAGTATAAAAGGAAATCTAAAGAGAGGTAATGCATTCTTTACTGCAACTAATCCTTGAAGGCCAGGCTGACATGTCTTTTCAGTAGGAAAATTACAAAGAGTAATTTGGGTAATGAAAGAAGAGAAAATTACCTAAAGCTGCTGGGAAATCATGATTTAATACATAATTAACTGTATGGGTATGTAGTTCAATGAACTTAGTTCGCGGGGATGAGAACTACTGAATCAAGTTTTTGGAATGGCCATTACAGAATTTGTAGTAGTAAATATCACCATGTAAATCCCGACCTTTCCTCATCCTTCCCAAGGCGAACCACAAATACTTTTCACCTGGCCTGTATTTAGGAAGACAGTTTTGGAAACAGGAAAAAGAAAAGTCATCTGAAGATGTAGGAGCCACTGAGGCTAGCTGGTGCTCTAGTCTATCAGAATAGGATCCCCACCTTTAATTTTAATATTGGACTGTCTCTTCTCTCACTGCTTTTTCTCTGTTATGTTCCAGTAATGACAAACAGTAACTGAACTGACAGTGTTACTTACTTGAAATTAAAACACCTGTTTAATGCTCCTAAAATTTAGTTTTGCAGCTTTGCAGGCTCCAGTGGATGGACTGGCTGATGTGAAGCTTAATCCTGATTGCAAATTTTCTCTTTGTTCTGGCTTTTCTGCTCATACCCTCCTGATGTGTTACATTCCACAGAGAGCTGGTCAGGACTCATTGCCAGTGTTTGAAGTGGCCCGTGGAAATGGAGGACCACCTCAAACAGGTACCCTCAGGAAGAGCAATGCCTCCCAAAGGTGGGAGAAGAGCTGTACAGTCTTAACGAACAGGTTTCGGCAGAAGGAAGACAGGGATGACCGCAAATCAAGCTCGTCAGTAAGTGTTCACAGCTCAGGGCTGTGTGCCACACAGCACACAGGGCAAAGTGCTTTGCCCACAGCAGGTGTCACAGGTAAGTGGGACACATGAGGAACTGTGAATCACAGGTCCTGTAAATGGTCATTAAATAGTTGGGTAGAAGTGTGTCAAACAATGAGATGATGTAATGGACAAATGCTTATCATAAATGTAGAGAATTCTGACCTCATTTCACATATGATTTCATCTTAGGTGACCTCACAAGTGCAGCTACTCTACCACCTGCACAGCCTTCTATGTTTTATGTGCTTCTTTTACCCTCTAGATCCTGAAGAAATTCGTTAATTTGTTATTTTTCACAATCAGTCCCAGATGGATGAAGTCTGTCAGCGTTTCTTGATTTATATAACATTTATCATTTTCAAAGCACTTTATAAACACTAAGTAGTTGATCCTCACACCACCCCTGTGCCCTAAGCATTAGTACTTCCTTTCTACCAACTGGAAATTGTTATGGGAAGTCAAAGCAATCCTCACAGTAGCTAAGGTAAGAGCAGAACTCAGTACCATCCAATTTTTGTAACTGCTCTTTATGCCCCTAGCACTTTCCTAATGCAAACGCATCTACTACACTGCCCTCCAGCAGCTCTTTTGTCTTTCTTATTTACATAGAAAAATCCTCTCCCCAGCTCTGTTAGTTCTTGCAACTTTTTGGTGTCTGGTATAGTTGAAGAGCCAAGCTCCCAATTTGTCCACAAGTCAACTTCCAGAATACTCTAAAAGCAAATGAGTACAACTTCTGTGCCTTCAGATATTGTATCCTAAATGTCTGTCAGGTATAATCAATAGTTTTAAAAAGCCATCTTTTTCATTTATTCTCTTAGTATGAGGTCACAGAGTCATCTAAATTCCTCTGGGTACAGAACTGAGGTTCACTGAAAATTGGGTCCCAGCTGAGCTTAGGTGAATTTTTAAAGTAAGCAATTAAATGGCTTGTAAAATAGAGGTATTTCAGAACTGACATCAGCAACTGTTGGAAAGAACTGAAACTCAGAACGGGTGTGTTCTTAGCTGCAGTACAGCATTCAGCAATGTTAAACTCCTTCATTCCAAGCACACACAAAGGGAAGTAGTTTGATTTATTAATAATAATGGACTTACATACATAGTTATAGGCAGGTGAAGGCTTTTCAGTCACTTCTAATTGCTGAAGGCAAGTAAAGAAGAAACACTGGGTAGTAGTTACACAAAGTTAGAAGCCTGTAACCCCTTCCTTGGGCACTGTTTCTTCATCTAATCTTGTCCGTACTAGCAAAGAGTAGTGGTACATGGCTGAACTCTGCTAATACACCACCACCTGCCAGGCCCTTAGCACAAAAAGGCTCTATAAGCCCTCCATTCATTCGAGTGATACCATTCAGACAAAAAATTACACGAACAAAAACACAGTGCAAGAACCTTTGTTTATGATTTTGTCTTTTCCTTCCTTCCTTTTTAAAATGTTTTCCCCATGCTGGCATATATGACCCCAGACTTTATGCTCTTAAGGATAAACCTCTCCAACATTCAGTGTTGCAATACATGACTTACAGGTTTGCTTTCATGTTAGATGCAATTGGACAATGCATGGGAAAAGCCAGGTGCCCAAGAATAAGATTCACCACAGGTAAGTTAGAGGTACCTAGAACTGGGTAAAAGGGAAATCCTTAGGCAAACAGTTAGAGGCCTGCCCTCTGTCAGCATAAAGACACCTTGTTTGGCATAACAGGAGGTGTTCTACTCTTGCAATTCAGACCCCAGCTGCCTCTGCTGAGGGTGGGTGTCTCTGCTCTTGCTTTTCAAACTGGCAGCTGGCCTCCGTGCTTTATAGCAATGAGAGGAAGAAGGTGACATTGCCATTCACTGTCCTTCACCAGTAGCAAAGTAGATAAGCTTCAGTCTATTCACGACTCAAGGAAAAGTTTAATGTCCTTGTCTGCCTGAGAGAAATGCACTCCTCCAAGCCCCATGGAGAAAGCACTGTCTAGCAGGAGGCAGTTCTGTTGCAGAACAGTAGGTTCTTCTTCAGAGCTGTGCCTTGCATTTCACTGTGCTCCTTGCAGAAGAAAGCAGTGGATCTGTTCCAGCTTTTCTGGCCAAGCCATTAGTGGATGTAGCCCTCCAAACTGGGAACTGAAATGGCACATAATCTCTCCTTTCCACAAGACCAGGAGCATGGCCACCAGTATACCTTCTCAAACAGGTAAGTGGGCTTCATTAATTTTGTGGCCTTGGTGTAGCCTGGGCAAAACATACTTGTTGGCTCCATCTGGACTAGAATTAGGTATTAAGGTATCTCTGCATAACTCCTGCTCACTCTGCTCCCTTTTGCAATAAAAGAATTAAAGGTTGAAAATGGGCCATAGGGAATGGGAAATCTAAAAGCGGTTGGAAGGGCCAACTGCTCAGAAGGAGCATTCATTGACTTTACATTTTATATCAGTAGGCTAGGCATGCATGCTCCTTCTGACCATGCATTATATCAAAACAATGAATAAACTTGCATGGGATCAAGTTGTTTTAGTAAAATATCAATACTAACATCCTACATGTACAAAACATTGTCCATACCTTTTTCTGTTTTCTTCTCTCTAGGTGACTGATATCTAACCTGTAGGCGTCTTGTGAATTCAGGCCAGTGGAAAACAGTAAGTAAAAACTGTCTGTTTGAGGCAGGGGTTTGTTGTGCTGCCCAGGTTTGAAGGAGGTGAGATATTTACCTATGTTTCATTCCAGCACTGGCTCAGACACACAAGCCAGTTATAAGTGGCTCAGCAAGGCAATGCATATCAGCTGAACTATGGCTGCTCAGTTATGTCAGAGTTCTTAATGGCATATGTGAGTCCCACATACAGAATATGAATCAGACATCCATACTGCAGCACTGGGAAGGGACTTCTACTCCTGCCTACATAGTTTTTAATCTCCAAAACCATGAAAGGAGCCATTACAGTGTGGTAAAGAAAGGACTGGGTGACATGTGTTGTGCTGCTTCTATGGCACCACTATTAACAACTGATAGTTTATGTTATTGGTAAGGAGGAGAGTTAAACTATTAAAAACCTAATTTACGTCTCTTTCTTCACTGTGTGACTCAAACCAGTTTTGCAATCTGTTACAGGTTAACTACCCAGGGTTAGGCAGGGTGGGGCCTGTAGCAGATTGCAAAACTGGTTTATTCAATTCCCAGAGTGAGAAAACATCCTTAAAAACAGGCATTCTAGAACAAGACCAGATACCTTGCTGTCAATTATGGCACATCGTGCAACAAAACAGATTTTCAGGGCCCTCAGCTTTTGCTGGGGCATTGAGTGAGACACTGCATGCAAGTCACGTGCAAGCGGAGGCCACCCAGTATTGTGCTGCAGCTGAAGAGCGTGCCTTTCTTTCAGCCCGGGGCTACGCTCAGAGGCACACCCTCACCTGCAGCCTCCCTCCTCTCCTCCATAACTCTGTGTGCCAAGTGCAGCTGGTTAATAGATCACAGATCAGACCGACCAGCTGCTTCCAGCATATGGGGTCATGGAGGAGGGGAAGCTGCAGGGCTGCTCTGCAAATGTGCAAGATGCAGGTCTGGAGCTGTCTGGAGATCAACAGGTGATTTCAAGTAGGGGAAGAAATGGAAAAGTGCTGTACTGTTTTCAGCAAAAGAGTGAGGGAATGCAATCTATTGTCTTCTGCAGAGTTTTGTTCTTTTTGAGAGGGTAGGTAGAAAGGCAGATGATGAGAGTTGCAGGCTTACCTTGTGGGGTGTCTTGTACAGCTTCATCTGGACATGGGATGTACCACACAAGGCGGTGACATAGGTGTGTCTGAAAGCTCTCCTTCAATGTCAAACTGAGGAAGATGGAATACACAAAGCATGGGAAAAAAACATTAAATTACATCAAAAGCCTATTGTATACGTGTTAAAATATGTGACAGATGGTTTCAGAATATTGCACACTCTTGTTATCAATGCAGTTCTTTTTATTGCTTCCAAACAATTCAAATTTTGGCACTGTACAACACTATCAGAGAAGAGATGAAGTATATGATTTACTTTTCTTTATGTAGCCAATACCATCATTGTCCTAGGGAGTTTTCCTCATCTACAGCCATAGAAAGATCATCAGAAACGGAGAGCCTTGCTTTCACTTACATGAGTGGGCCCTTCATATTGCTCCAGCAATATAAAAAGGTCCTAAAGTTTAAGTTAAACCTAATGTGAAACCCACTTTAGCAATCTTTTACATTGTCATGGCAGTGCAAATTTGTCCCTACTATGAACATAACATAGCCATGTTCTGAATCTCTGTTATGTTGCGTTATAATAGTGAGACACCAGAACAGACCAACTGGGGAGCCAGAGGAGCTTCCTTCACAGCAAGCTTTTGAGAAGTTAGGATATGCATGTTGTCTGGGTGGTCTGGGAGCATTTGATTCTGCCTCAGTACAGGGCTAAACTGAGTGATTTTTCTGAAATCCCTTGCAGTTCTGCAGTTCTAAAGGTTTATGTTTTCTAAAGAGACAATTTCTTTGTGTGTCAGTCAGAACGTTACTCTATATTTTTGCAAAGGCTATCAGCTTACCCACTATAGTAGTGAAAATCAAAAACTGCTTTCCTGAAATTGGCCCGTTTCCTAACAGCATACCAAAGAAAAGCAAACAGAAAAGGTATCGCACATAATTTAGTTAAGATTGCTTCTTTTGTATTTGCTACAGTGTAAACATATATTCCCTTCTTGCTCCCCCAAATTGTCCAGCCCAGCTGAATTGTGAACTGTGATTCTAAGGACATCCAACTTTTGTGCTTTTTTAAAAACGTAATTAAAACTTCCCTCTTTCATCTATAAATTCCTCAAAACTGCTTCAAGTCCTGCTCTGTCTAGACTGTTTTTTTTCTCAAAAGATGTCCATTTTAAAATGAGGCTGTTACCTTTGTTTCTGAGCACAGTAGCCCCTATTTGTTTCACAGCAACAGCCGTTGGGAAGGGACCATCACGATGCCTCTCAGTGAAACTCCACATTTAACAGCTAACATCTAGAACCAAAATCAATGCTCCTGTCAAGTGTTAACCAACAGCTCTCCTGTCCCTTCTCCATGGGTCAGGTTCAAACCAAAGCTGTTCAAATTTCCTTATGCTGCCCCAAAGAAGAGGCATAGGAATGCCCGCACTGCAGCCTGCAGTGCAGCAGAGAGTGCCAGGTAAGCAATCTGGCTTGGGTAACAAGAGTCACTTCACTGTCATCCCACAAAGTTGTTTTGCAGGGTAACTACCCCATGTGGTGGTTTGGGTTGCTGTGGCTGGGCTACCTGTGTTACTCAAACAACCTCTGTCACCCCCTGCAGCATCAGGTACCTCTACAGTGCCAGTGTAGTCCTGCTCCCACATTTCAAGGATGAAAAAGAAACTTCAGATTGCATATGCATTAGTGTCAGCCTTTTGTAGTGTCACGTTCATGCGACAGACAACAGTCCCAAAGGAACTGGACTTCGAGCTAGCATTTCCCTTCCCTGGAGTCAATGAAGCAGCCCTCGGTTAGAGCTGCGGTCTGGGTGGCTGGAGTAACGAGGTTCTGCAGGCCATAATTTTGCACTGTGCATTTCCTCCCTAAGGAGTCACACAGCTGGTTTATTGAAATCACATACAAATAGGTCTTAGTGCATTTCTTAGCAGTTGATATTAGAAAAAAACTCAGCCCAATTGTGAAATATGCTGGTGGAACCTGCAGAAACGTGGGGTTTACTCCTGGCTTTGTGACCAGTTGGAGGGCTGACTTCAAACAAATCTTTTAACATCTTTGTGTTCCAATTTCCCTCAGCTGTAGAAGAGGGATGCTCCACCCTGCTACGCTACTGCCATGTGCCGGCATGGGCTGAGCACATTCTGGGAGCAAGGCTGGGCAAGCCTGTTCTACTGCTGACCTTCAACACCTGCTCCCTGGATAACTGGTGAGCTTCAGCACCAGTGGCAGTCAATACAAGACCTTTACCAGCACTCTATTCACTAAACAAACATGTCTTTTTATTGTTATGATTGCAGTTGGTTGACAGAAATCCCACAAAACTTAATGGTGTAAAAAATAACAAAAATATTTAGTGTTACAAAAAAGTTACTTTGATACTAAGGGCCAAGTTGGCATGACTAAGGGTGTAGCAACACACACAGCAAAACTACCAATGCTCCTTGCACTCACCAAGAGGCTTAGGCCACTCTGGCCAGGTTCTGTGGGTCCCTATACCCCCTCTCCACACATGTTCCAGGAGAAATCCTCAGCAGACCCTTCCACTCTCAACTGAAGCTACTTCTGTAGCTTTGAAAGTGGCTCTGGGCTGTGCTGCTCAACTCCAGTTCAGAAATTGCATTTGATGAAGCCATTTTGGAAGCTGAGATCCTAATTTTTAAACTGCTCCTCTGCAGGCCAGTCATTAGATTTGATCTTGCAGTTATTTCTTACCTTGGGATGATCGTTTCTAGCATGTGTAGTATTATGAAAGTTAGCATTTTTCCAGGGCAATAAAATTTGCATTTCAGAAACTTTTGAATAAATATTTAAGACAAAAATATAAATATGTTAGGTAAAGTTTAGTTTACTCTAATTTTTATGACTCCTTTGGATGGCAGGACAGCTGTATTGGCTGCATAAAATTTTTTTTAGAGTTAGAAATACATAGCCATCTGTTCAGCTCATAACATATGTTAATAGGTATCTCAAATTTCAATTCAAGAAAAAAGCATCTTAATAAATAATGTAACAGCAGGAAACTTGGGTTAACTAATGGAGACCTAGCTGTAGTAGTACTACATCTGATGAAGTTAGTCATTACAGAAATATTCAGGTATGAAGTAGCTGGCTTAATGGGACCTTTACCTAAAAAGCATTAGAAAACTGCATTTCCTGGAAGTTTGGGACTGTGACTAAGAATAAGACCTAGCCAAAAGATTTCCAGCTTTATGTTGATAGTTGGATACACTTTACAGAGATGAGAGACCTTTACTAACAATACAGCCACCCAAGCTTCATAGATTTCTCCTATGGACTTGGTGTGCCAGAGATGATCCTTTACATAACTTCAGACCTACCTAGATTTGAAGTTCAGACCACTAACTCTAAAGAAAGAAAAAAGCCCATGCAAAATGCCTGAGTTAAGACCACCATTAAAGTAATCTCAAATTGTGCAGCCCTTGTAGGAAAATGTCCTACTTAAGTGGTCTCAGCGCAGATAATGGTCAGCTCTGAATTCAATCTGAAAGGTGAGTTAGTACTGGATGATAGTACCCTATACTTGCATGGGCATGCATGAAGCAAGACAAATTACAAAATAAAGTAAAAGTATGATTTTTCTTTTTTTTTTCCCCCTGCTCCAAAAGGCTCTTTTTGCTGCACAGTAACAGGCAGCGTAAAGGGCTGTAACTCTAGGTCTTTGATTGCCAAAACGAAGAAAATGTCACTTTCAAGCAGATGGTACTGCTGATGCAGAACATCATAGACTTAGAAATTCATTTAAACAACCCAAAACAAAAGCAAGGGAATGGTTGGGATAGTCCATTATTATTTTTGAATATTGAAAAGAGGGTTGAGGAAGCACAGCAAAAAAGGAAGGCCAGTTTATCCTTGCATTAGCTATAGAAAATGCATTTGATTTCCTTAACAAGAACTAGAGGGAAACATAAGCCAAAAGAAATTATGGTCAGCTCCTTGCGCCTCTACAGTTGAGGATATTACCTGAGTATGGGGAACCACAGAGGACACAGTGTCACCATAATTAATGGTCCTTATGTAATTTTCCACTGCAGGGATGCATTCCATTCCCCCACCAACCAACTGGATGCTGGAGGGGCCTAAGGGCCCTAGTTCCTGCTTCAGCCCTTAATTTTAGGACTGAGAAGCACAGAGAGCAGTTGACATCTTCCTCTCCCATCTCCAGTCATCTTCAACTATAGCTCAGCAAACTGGTGAATTCCAGGCCTTTGTGGCTAGCATGGGGCAGATGTCATACTGGAGAAGTTACAAGAATATGACTTTCTGATTTCATAAAGTACCTTCACAGGAACTAATTAGAGGGTAACTTATTAACGGAGAAACCACCAAGTTATGAATGAGCTGTCAGTTGCTGTGCCAAGTAACTTGCATCAGCAATTACAGTCATAAACGTTCTGGGTAAAAGCACACTTAATAGGACCCTTTCAAGGGCTGTGCAGTCTCTGTCGCAGGAACAATTTAGTGATTCCTTTGTTTGTGCCAGCTACAGAAGGGCCTGGAAGATCTGCGATCTCTATTCAACTTCTGTGACATGAACTTGCACTCATCTTTGCTATTCATTAACCATTTCCCTCCCCCAACTTTTTAGCTCTTACGGCTGTGGAGAAAATGTGATTCAAACATATTTTGAAACAGCAAAATCTTCCCGAGTCTGTGGAGAGCCTAATAAGATGCCTGTGAATATGAACTGCCCTATTCATATTAATCAGTAGCTTCATTGGTCTCGCAGCCATGGAACTAGCACTTTTTCAACAATATACTAAAATTTATTGATTTTTTCATATAGGACTTGCCACAGACACAGGACATTTCACGTTGTTTCTGTACTCTGCTGGAATCTCTCAGCAGCTGTTTCTATCTCAGCGTTCTTCCTACAAGTACAAAATCTGTGGGATTATGGTACCTCGCTCCTGCTCTCTCCATTCAATTAGGCAGCTGTATAACTCACCTCTGGCTCAGTCTCTATAGTGTGGCCACACTGAAGTGACATCAGTAACCTGGAAGCCACACCAAAGTTACATCTCCTGGCACCCACACCATGCCTCTCTATCTTTAAGCTTGCTTAGAAATTGGTATTATCATGTGACAAATTGTGAAACCATTACCTATAAGAGGCAAAATCAACCAGTATGTTGTATTTTTTCATGCTGTCCTCATCACTAGAACAACTTGTAAACATCTGAGCAGCTTTAAACAGTTGCACACTAAAGCATACAAATCTGACAAGCTTTCAAAAATGGACGGCCCCAAATACAGAAATACTTCCTACACAAATAGCCTTCCATAGCTCAGCAGCAGACACAGATTTTGAAAACTCTTGCAAACAGAAAGAGACATGGCATCTGACTCGAAAGAACAGCTTTCTATCTTAAATTTAAAATGGAGTAAAACCCCATTTTTATCTTTCATTCTTGACTTTCTCTCCCAGATTGCATTTTGTATCTGTCCCTTGTCAAGAATCACATCAAAAAAAGAAACGCTCACCTTAAGGTTACCTAAGTAAGAAAGTAGCTGTTTGTGCAATATTTCCTATGTGTTAGTATTCAAAGACTTCCAGAATATAATTAAAATATTATGAGTTGCTTTTATGAGAGCTGAAGTCATATAAGGAGATTTATATAGGGCATTGCAACCTTCCTATCAACTGTAACTTTGCTTAAGGCTACTGTTTATGCTTTCAGAAAATACTGGAGATATCTAAGGTCTAAGGCATTAGAAAAAAGGAAAGGGAGACAAGCATCTGTCATGGTACATAGAAAATGAATCCTTCTGGCAACTTCTGCCCAGCCCTAGATTAATATGGATTTACAATTAACATCATCAGTGAATCAAGCAGCGTTGTAATTGTTTTTGCAGCTATTCCAAAACTTTCTTCTGGACAGACATAACCTAATTCTAACTTAGTGAGACAGAACAGCTCGACACATTTGTTATCTAAAGACCACTTCAGCCAAAGAACATAATGAAAAAGCATGGGAACTTGACTCAGGAGCAAAGGCTCTTCTTTAATATTTGTTCCAAAAAATAAAAAAGCCTCTCTCCTCTACATCTCTCATTATTTCTTATTCTTGAAGCTCTAAATTTGCCCCAAACTGCTTAAAAAATACATTCCCTTTGATAGGATTGTTTAATACTGCTCAGTCAAGTGGGATTAGAGCCTTCTGAGGGAAAGAACATATTTCTTATTCATTTTCTTGCCTAATTAGTAAAAGTTACTTTGGGAAACCTTAGCTGTAGAAGTACCACTCACCTTTTCTTCATGGTGGGGAGGGATTAATAACCAGCGCACACTACTGCTCGATGCCCAAGTGCAGTTGGCAGGCAGTTCTGTGACACCAGCCCTGGAGCTTCGTGGGGTAAGGCACTGTGGCTGCAGTCTTCATGCAGGAACTCAGGCCTCAAGCACGTCAGGAGCAAATCTGTTACTCCCTCTCACAGGCACACCTTTACTGACTTCATCACTACAGGATCTAAGGGCTGCTACAAAGTGGGACTAACCAAGCGTAACCCTGTTCTGGAGTCATTCCTCCAACTAGTCTTTAGGGAGAATTGAGTGAATGCTCTGCTTATGCACCAGTTGAGGGTAGTGAATATACCTGTGTCCCAACTTCTGGAAGTAAAGTGACAGGAAGATGACCTGGAAAAGACCAGACATGATGATGGAATCAGTTTCGTGTTCTTCCTTCTCCATGGTAGGGCCAGACATAGCCAGTCTTTGCTGAGAATTAATTGGCTAAATATTCTTCCAAAAGCCTGTAAGTTTCTTTCCTTAAACTCAATGAATTTGTAGAGACATACATAGTAAATGAACAGACCATGCCTGAATCATGCAAACATTGAAAGCTTTCTTCCATAGTTTATTCAGCTATAAAGATTAAGAAGAAAACAAGGATAATCGCTATGTGTGGTACTATGTTTTCATTGTGTATTACACCATCAATACATTAAAGTATTGACACTTGAAACCGTTTCCAGTAAGGCTGAGACAAGACAAAATCAAACCCAAGGATCTGAATCTACAGTCCTCACTAAATCAAAAGCAGGATTGTATACAAAATAATGGCTCAGACCTTAAAAATCCATGACGTTGACTTACATTTGTGATTTTTTTTATATACACTACACTGTCTTTACATGGGTCTGAGAATATGGCCTGGCCATTACATTTCCTACAGTTGATTTGCTGGAGTGTTTTTGTAGTTTGGTACGCAAAAATGTCAAAGTGCGATGCAGAAAAACAGGCTGTATGAAAGAGCATGAGACCAAATTGAAATGAACTTCCCAGCAAAGGGAGAAAGGGGTTTTTCTTGTTCCTCAGCACCACTGTCCACTGGCTGAGCTTGGTTGGAATGGCTGCACTACAAAATGTTTGGTTGAGCAACGAGGCCACAAAAGGTCTCCTTATTTCCTTGGAAAGCTGTAGCTCTAAGCATTTCTCTCCGGCTTTCTGGGCTAACTGTGGATATCAGAGCAATGCTCAGAGTTAGGAAGAGAACACAGATCCTGCAAGAGGTATTAATCTCTCTGCTGAGAGAGAAAAGTATTCTAGAACAAAAAACAAAAAACATGCTTTGGGGCACATCTTCTGCTCTGCAGTTACTGAAGAAAGAAGGATTTCTTCCTTTGCCTAAGTGCCTAGTCATTAGTAACACACTGAAAAGTGGCCTTTTTTGTGTAAAACCATATGCACCAATCTAGGTAATGCCAGGGTAACATGGTGGGAATTGTCATTTCCTCCTGTCCAACCAGCATCTTGCCAGCAGAAGTCAATAGATGCAAAAATTAAAGTAAAATAAAACAAGAAAGAAAAGAACCCAACAACATCAATCTTAAAGCACTGCCAGAGCTTCCACTTAGACAAGAGCAGTTGGACCTATTACAGCAGGTAACGAAATCCACTTCTATGTGACAAAATGGCACCTGATCATACGATTTTATTGCTTGTTTCTCTTTCCTGAAGAAGTTCAGTCCTCAAAAATGTTCTCCGAGTTTGACAATATTAGTAATATTGATTCTGCTTGACAATATTTCAAGACTTTTGCAAAGACCCCTCGACTATATCTGAACTGTAAAAAAATCCCTTTTTTAAAAAAAAAAAGTAGCACCAACTGTGAACATGACTTTTCATCAGCTATAGGGATTGATTTAATACAGTTGTAACAATGAGGCTACTGAAAAGCACAATGGGACCTCTGGGACTTTGCAAGCCTCCCTGACACTTCAAGAGAGGCACTCTATGTCCAGATCTCTCTCTTAGGACTAAAACCACCACACCAGGCAAAAAGGAATCTGTGACAGCTTCAGAGCAATTCTGTTTCTGAACAGAAGTGCTGGCTCTGGGAAGGTGAGAGCAAGAACCACAGAGAAGAAGGGGCCAGGGGTTACTCCCTCTCTTCAACAGTGCACAGCAGTGACAACATCTGCAGAGCGAGCACAGGATGGAGTGGCGGGCATAGATGCTATACATGTCCCATATGCACAACAGAAGAGTCACTTCACCTTCATCTTGCTTCATAGACTAAGTCTACGGGAGAAGTTGCTTTAGGCATATTCATGGGCAGGCCTTCAAAGCTCATTTCTTAGCCATATTTCCATGGGTGTCCATGAAGACTACAATGAATAGTCAGTCATCTTGATCTTTCCCCAAATCAGTGCAACAGATCCCAGGGAGAAGGGACTCAGTTCCAGATTCTTTTCAGAGCTAATGGTATCTCACAGTTGTTTCATTCCTCACATTCTGGCAGCATGTGCTAGGGAAACGTATGACACTGAAGGCCTCTCTCCCTCTCCATCTCATGACAAGCCTGAAGAGACCAGGAGTCAGTCAGCCTGGGATGGGAGTCAGTGATTCTAGGAGATGATCTATCTGCTTCTCTGTGTAGGGCATAAGGAAAGCCCACAAAGCTAACAGTCAATCATGGAGTGACTCTTCTACTTCTGGTGGGTACAATAGCTACCCACCTGTAGCTTCCCTGGCCCAACAAACTAATTCTGAGCATGCTGGGCATGAAGGAACCAGGATATTGCAGACTGCACAAGTCTGACAGATACAGGCATGTGTGCAGTCCACCATCTGTGCTAGCTCCAAGTCTGAAATACTCCAATACAGCATTTTATCTTCCCCCAAAGTATCAGAGCTAGTGTGAAGAGACTGCTACATAAACCCTTTGCTAATACACCTGCAGAGAGCAAAGGAACATCCATCAGGGCCAATATTAGAAACACCATACCACAGGGCTATCCCTGGAGGAGCCAGCACCAGTGGAAATGTGGCATGTTTTGCTCTGCTTGGTTGCACACTCACCATGGATCATGTGAATGGCTCCAAGTTTACTGCTGTGGGAGCACAACTGGCATCTTTGAAGCTTGCTGCTGAACTCCTCTGTCTCGAGGAAGAGGGTAGCCCCTTTTCTTGACAGATATCCTGTTGTCATGAGGCTGCTGTGGTGCAGGCTAGCTGTGCTGTCTCGTAGCTCTCCATGTGTGTATTAGCAAGACTAATATGGGTGCAGTTTTGGCTAGGAGGCAGTTAAACTTTTGTATTTTGAATTTGATCTTGTTTTGTCATGGAATCAATTTGAAAGTTCTGTAGGTGGTATCTATCAAAAAAATTTCCAGTCTGAAGCACAGGATTAGCATAGGACAACTGTTCCATGTTGATAGGCATTTCTGATCACATTAAAGATTTTCCTTAAATCAAGACACTTTAATACCCACACATTCTCTATCTAGCCACTGGGAAGCAGGTCCTGTGGGCTCAGGTAGACCACTCGACTATCTCATAGCAAAACAGTTAATCCTCATCACAACAAACTGTGACGCTTTAGGGAAAAGCAGTTCTACCATTGTGTATTCTGAATTACAGGCAGGCCTCAAATGGTCTGCACAGATGCCAACCCACCAGTAGCCTGATTCAGATATCCCATCTGTCTGAATGTCTATTGCATTTCTTCAGATCTTTGGGTACATTAAAGAAAAGTATTTTTTTGCTGTCTCTCTTCCCCCTCTCCCCCTCCTCTTCCAACATCACCTCCTTTATGATGTAATGCCCCCAAATGGTTTTGGGGCAGCTTTTACTAAGGAGTCCCATTTTGGATGCTGTTCTGACTCACCACAGAAAGAATAGTCCTCTCCCCTCCTCACACAGTAGTGTGCACTCTTGATTTTGTAATGCAAAACACCTGAACCAAATCCATCCATGATGTAACTCTACTGAAGTCAACAAAATGACTCCAAGAATTAGTTTGTCTCTTGGTTTTAATAGCAGAAAAGTGCCTCATCCAGCATAAAAGTAGAAACTTAATACACATGTCGTTGTGTTAGACAGCCTCGTCTTCACAGCACTGTATTTGCTTTTGAATCGGCTTATTACCCGTACCTGTGTTAAATCTAAATCTGGATATTGTATTTGTTATGCAAAGAAAGAAAATTAGTTTTACTACTTCAGATAGGAACTGCTGAGACAGCTGAGTTTCAGCACATGTTAATAGTACAACCGTCCTCATTTAAAGACATATTCAAACCTCTAACAAAATTTTCGTTTTTAAAGATTTGCTCTACTAAAGTACACGTAACTACCATGTACCATTGCCATCTAGTGGAAAGGTAAGTAAGAACACAGGTTTCCTTCGCTTTAATAGCTATCTGTGATGATCGTTGATGATTATTTTAGCTTATTTGGAAAACCTCTAGAAAGCATACTGTAAAGTCCATACATCTCTCAATGTCTGCCCTGCTCTCAGGGAAATTGATAGCTTCCTGTTTAATTTATCTTTTGGAATGGTAAAAAGAAGTATTTGACTGCTGTCAGAAATCTTACTGATAAAGAGTTTTTCTTCTGAAACAGAGGAAACTTAGCTCGTTTCCGTATCTTTGATTAAATATAACATTGACTAACTTAATTGAAATACAGCATGTTAGTGGATACGCATGGTCAATAAGGATGTATTTCAGCAACAACTGCTGTGAAAGGGGAGGAGGTGGTGCAGCAGAAATAGAAATAATGCTATAGTAATGCAGCTTCTCCTTGGCTTGTCTAAAAGAATGAAATTAACACAGCTTTTTGCAATTAAAAGCATACACAAGTTTTGGGCAAGCTGGCAGATTAAGCATTAAATTGAGGAGCTTCTACACAAAAACTCTGGTCAGGCTAAAAGACTTATTTCTTGTAGCCATTTGTTTAATGAGTTTACATCTGCTGTAACATTCAAAGAAGTCAGTAGTGCTCAAGTGTTTGACAGCTGCTCTTAAAAAACCCAAGGAGAATGCACTTTGCTCATCTTCCTCACAGACTTTAGATAGAGATGAGAAATGTTACGGAGATCCACTGGAAAGCCTCAAAGGCAAAATACATGATATCTAGTTTTACTAGATTCTTGATCATTTACAGTTCACTCTAAAACTCCCACACATTTGTTTCTTAATGTCCCTCATGCTCCGTTAAACCTCACTGCAGCAATGTTCCCATAGGAACGTGGCCACTTGCCAGACTCTCTCATGAACATTTCATTAATCTTCTTGGCTCTCATACAAACTACAAAACATTATTTGTTAGCAATTTAACTGTTTTGCTCCCAAATGTGCCAGAAATGTGATCTTTGCTACGCTTTCATTCAAGAATACACGAGGATAATTATATAGCAAATGAAATGAGTTTTTTTTACATTTAGCAAGATACAGTGCCAAGAAAGGTAAACCGATTATATCTTGTTTCTGGAATTAATTCTCATGCTATCCTAAAACCCAAACCACTCTCAGACATTAAGATCTAACTTATACTTAGCAAAATACATCTTCAGATACAGTCTTATTTCAGTACATTACACAATGATTGCTGACTTCTTTAATAATTCAGACCATACCATATAATCGACCTACTTCAGAGGATAACTTAACAGAAAATGCTATTTCTGCTTTCTGGAAGTCTGGCCTGACCCACGTCCAATGATGTTGAGAAAAGACTATCACTGGCTTTGCAATAAATATGAAGAGTCTGTTAGCATGCAAAGCTTTGAAAGCACATGACTTGCTAGATAGAAGGAAGATAAAGAAAAGCAACTTCTTGTAGTGACCCCTCACTACAAGAAAGACACTGAGGTGCTGGAGTGAGTCCAGAGAAGGGCAACGAAGGTGGTGAAGGGCCTGGAGCACAAGTCTGATGGGGAGCGGCTGAGGGAGCTGGGGGTACTGCAACTACCTGAAAGGAGGCTGTAGCGAGGCAGGGGTCAGTCTCTTCTCCCAAGTAATGAGCAATGGGACGAGAGGAAATGGCCTCAAGTTGTGCCAAGGGAGGTTTAGATTGGATATTATGAAAAATTTCTTCAGCAAAAGGGTTGTCAAGCATTGGAACAGGCTGCCCAGGGAAGTGGTGGAGTCACCATCCCTGGAGGCATTTAAAAGGCGTGTAGACAGTGCTTAGGGACGTGGTTTAGTGGTGGTCTTGGCCCTGCTAGGTTTATGGCTGAACTCGATGATCTTAAAGGTCCTTTCCAACCTAAACGATTCTATGATTCTATAACTTCACCCTCTGCAGAGCCAGGAGAACTTAATTCTAGATATACAGATACACAACTTTTATTTCATAAAATGGGAAGCTTCAGAGTGGTATCGGTGGATAAAGCTGTCCTCAGGTAGCATATAACACTAATAGTATAGAAGCCAGTTTTATCACTTAATTTCATCTAGGCTTTAAAAGCGAACAGTATTACATAGAGCGAGACATACAGACGCAACTCACCTTCATGTAAGAAGTATAACCTCTTCATTTTCTAACTTTGCAGTATTGCAAGTAATAACCTTCATATGTGTCAACTCCATGGTTTTTTTTGTAACTAACCTACAATTCAGTTAATTCCTCAAATTCCATTTTCACTTTGCAACAATGTGACTATTTTCAACAATTTGCTTCCATGGCACTGTATGCAAAGTGGTATGCACCTGCAACTGAGGGATGAAATGAAGAGCAAAGAGTGAATAAAGACTGCAGCCACTTAAAAAGACAGGATCAGAGAATTACAGGGAGGGGAATGAACAATAGCAAATGTATCAGTCTTTCTGTTTTCTCTTCTGACTTCTGTAAGTGCACACCAGAAACCAAAACATTTGGGATGTATCCAAGCTCAGGCACTTTCGAGGTTTTCCCAGCACTTTTCTGGCTTAATATTGTTCTACAATGTAATGCGCACAGACATGCAGCCATACTCTCCGTATTGTGCAGTCACTAAATTGCAGTCTGTGTGAACAGACACATATTTGATGAGCCATGAATGAAGCAATGGCCACAGGCTGTTTGCTGGGTCAGAATTTCCATTTTTTTCTTAGAATAATCCTTAGGGGAGAAGAAAAAGGTATTGCAAATTAGATTGCAGAATGTGCTGGACTGTGGCAAAAACTGATTGATACATGCTCCTTCAATCCTACCTTTAAAAATTATAGCAGGAGGATGAGTGGGGAAGTGTTATAAGTGTGTCCATAGAATATGAGATGGTGATGACAAAAATAAGAAGCTCTATCAGTTGTTACGTGCAGCAAGATAAAGAAACCATTCAAAGCTTTTAAAGAACAGGAATGACATAGTGCTTAAGACCAGTTGGAAAAAAACACGGTTTTGGTGAGACACCACCATGATCAGCTGCATGATTTTGATTGTTTGGATGTTGAGTTGATCAACTACCTTAACCAGGGAGAGGGGACGCCTAGAAGATGCAGTAGGTCATAAGGTATGATCAGATGAAGGGGGGTTTGGGAGCTGCAAATTTTTGAAGGGTTAAAGTAGGTAGGAAAAATTTGGTGGAAAGGCTTATACAAGGTCTCAGAAGAGTCAGTCAAGAAGGAAATAAAGCAATGGAGGGGGCAAGGCACTCAGGAAAGTATCCATTGTTCTTAGATGGTGATGGGAGAGCTGACGCAGCTCTTTTAGCACCAGATCAAGAGTACTCAGCTGCAGTGTTGCAAGGGTTAAAATCAGTCCAGAGACAAGCATATATGTAATTTGCCGTTTGGAATGAGCATTCCCAATTTAGCTTTCAACCGGTGGCAAAGCCTAGTCATAGCAGTGAGATGCCAAATATTAATTTAGGCAAAGCTACGCTGCTATATACTCTTGGAAGCCGAATGATTAGAAGAAGTCAATAGAGTATAACCGACCTAATTTCTTATTTTTATTTCATAACTAAAAGCAACTCAAGGGAACCCTGAGCACAGAGACTTGCTCAACACACACCATAATTGGACTGGCTGATTGAGCTAGCTGGTCGGCTAAAATTGTATTCTGATTAAATTGTAAGACCTTTTTTCCAAATGGCAAAGCTCTCCTCCCTGTAATTCCTGAGAGCCCCATCCGAGAATTACAGTGTAAAGCGAAAGAGAATGCATAGTGTCAGACAGCCTCTGTTGTTCGCCTCAGCAAGTTATAAATAAGTATAGGATACTTACAGTGCTCTGTACTAGCGAAAGCCAAGTTCAAGGCCAAGTGTCACAGTCCTCCCTGAAAATAATTGCAGCATGCAATATAATCCTACATACTCTAGCAATATGCAGTCTAAATAGAAACAAACAGGACAGCACTGGATTGTGGGTGGTGGAATTGTACCAGACCCTGGGAATTTTATGTTAATTAAGAAATGCTGATTAATAGAGAACGGTAAGTTTTAATAAGCCAGTAATAAAAGAGAAATTGCGTTTAAATAACAGGCGTGTCTCGATTCCCTGGAACAAATCTTCTGATTTTTAATTGGGGGAATTCACCTAGTGGAAAATTTTGCCTGATCTGAGTTTTCTCTCAGTGTTACTCACTGCGGTTTAACTCCCTATCCCAGAGGTCTGCCTGGGTATCTAAGCCATTAGGAAAGAGGTCTTAGAAGGAGCAGCAGTTACAGTCTTGATACCAAAATTACTGTCTGAGGTTGTGGCATGCTAGAGGAGAGAACAGAGGATCACAAGACTTCTGGGGTTAAAGTGTTAAGGTACGTTCAAAAGACCCAGCAACACAAGAGAGTTCAGCTTATTTCCTGAAAGGGTGCAGAATGCAAGTTACAGGTCTGCTAGGAAAGAGATTAATAGAGCTGCTGGTGCTGTGCTGCCCCAGCAAGATCCATCCTCTATCTCACATCAGAGTACAACTGATTCTTGCCCCTTCTAGTAGTACAACCACACAACTTCCTCAACCACAAAGTGAAGGAGAGCCCTGGATCTTTTCTGTTACTGAGCACACATAGTAACAGGGACATCCTGAGGTTTGATGCAGGTTTCCTTGTACACATATCCCAAAAGGAGGCAGAGCTGACTGAGAGAAACTTGCCCATTAATACCCTAACTTCACATCGTGCTCTGCACCCTGGTAGATCATACAATACTTTGTAGATTATATCAAGGAGCTCTGTTCAATGGAGGGATGTTATTGTAAGCATAAATCAGGAATCCAGATAGTTTTGGTAATCCAACTTCAAACAATGTGAGTATAGAAAATCTACTGTGACTAATGAAAAATTAAAAGCAAGGCCTAGTTATCAGCAATGGAACTTCAGAAATTAACACTCAAAACTTCCAACTGAGGAATACGTATGTTCCTGAAAAGCAGTGCAACTGTTCAAAGTATCAGTAGATAAATCTGTGCCCTAAATCTGCTTCCTACCAGCTTGGTAAATTTCCACAGTGATTGGGAAGTGCATATTGTATCAAATTCATTGCCAGACCATCTTTCTTGCATGGGAGGACAATGTCCCTCCAAGACAAAAATTTCTGAATCTGGACATGGAGCTCTGGCTAAATGAAGCTGAGTCTGCTACGTGCCTCTAATTTCTTTGCTTTGATGAAAGTCCTAATGTCACCACTTAGGCAACGAGTAGGTGAGTTAGGGCTTTATCAGGACTAACTGGCAGCAGGCAGAATTGAAGGCAGGTCTTGATTAAGTGCCCTAAGCAACTGGAATTAAACCGTGGGACTGCAGAGTCTGGGAAGCAGTGGTCCACATGCAAGTTTTCATTTCAGAGCCCCTGAAACTAAGCCCCTTTTAAAAACCTGACCTTTTTCCTCCAGCTCTCCTCTTCATGCTACAAGTACACTCATGGAACCTGCCAAAGTAGAAACCTAACTTATTAGTCACAGGACAGTTGGTGGCACACAGAGCATACTCCTGACTAATTTATCAGTATAGGTTATTTTACTGCCAGCTGGCCCACCCTCATTGTGTTATATGAGCGTGTTGCAAACTATAAAGTGTTCACACAAAGATACATTTCTCTCTCTTCCCCTCACCCTCTGCTTTTATTCTCTGCTTGTTTCTTCAGAGATCATGGTGTTGTGGGAAGGCTCCACCAAGTATCTGTATGCCTGCTTCTCATTTGCATTACGAGTCCCTAAGGGGCCATGAAGAAAGTTTAGTGTTAAGCAAGATTCAGGCCTTGATTTCTGTGAGGGTCAGAGAGGGGTGGTTTTGTTTTCTTGTTTTTAATTCTTTTTAAATTGTGTAAATATAATTAGTATTGCTTCCGTTTTGACAGGCTACACTCAGTAGTGGCTCAGATTACGCTCTCTGCAATTTATATTTGAGGAGTTGATTTGATTTTAGTATTGCTTTATTAAGAGAAGGCACAGTGACCCAATTAGAAATACTGACAAGGATCCTGACCAATTCAATCTTTACATTTTATCTTAAAAAAGAAAGAAAGAAAATAGAAGTTCCCAGATAGCAAAATTATGAAAATCACAAAGGGAAGTGCCACCTGAAATTGTACTTCTATCAAAAATATAACCACTACAAACTTGTTTTCCACTCATCTGAATCAAGACTGGGACTAATTTCCCAAGATGTTAGAATTGTGCATTTCTTTTTTTGCTCTCTTACAGTTTTCAAGGCAAACAAACAAGATTAATTACAATACTTTAACAGTCTCTCAAATAAGGCAGTTCTGTTGCTTACTTTTTAGGTTAGTGCATTCATGGGAATTTTTTGTTGTAGCATTCTCTCATAAAAATGCACATGTAAGTTTAGCACAAACCATAAAAATGTGTTGTAGACTTCAGCTAATCTAGTATCTTTCTTGTAAGGAGGATTTGGGTGGAGGCCAAGTTAATTAAAACCAGAACAGAAATGTGTTCTATTCATAAGAGTCATATACCTCTGACTCACAATAGAGTCTGTGCAGCTAATGGGTTAATTTGTCCTGATAACATAGAAAAAATGAAGCTAGAGGTTATGACACTGTTTGAACTGAGTGCTGGTTTCAGACAGTAGATGTACAAGGTTTTTATGCAATTAAGAATACACATTTGCTCTAATGATGTCCTTTCTCTCTGTTCGAGTGCAGTTACAGACAGTTCAGAAAGATCTCAAGGTACAGAAGGCTTAGAAATCCAGGACTGACACCTTCAATATGCTATTATTGTAATGATATGCACATGAAAGTGTTTAAGCTACTGTCACATAGAAAGTCTAAATCACATGCATGTAACTTGTAACGCTGGCAATGTTCTCCTAGACACAGCCCTGCAGCATTTCAATGGGAAAAATTCCTCCCCAAGCAGCCTAACAAACCAACCCACACACTTACTTGCCTCAGTGGCCTGATGCTGAGCACCTACATCTTTACCACAGGAAGTGTGCTAATTTTCTAAGCTAACAGCCTCTGTAACTCCTCTGGTCCCTTTTTCCCTGGGGATTGGCATTCCAGAAAAGACTCACTGGTAACTTTCTAGCTTACCGCAACTTAAAGGCATAGAGAGGGTACAGAAAGGGGAACTTGGTTCCTAATCCACACATATGATCTTCTGTGTAAAGTTAGAGTTCACTTACAGCTTTCCTCCTCCCACATTCCTGCAAGACTGTGAGCCTTTCAAGACAAGGACTGTATCATAGCATGCATTTGTGGAACTGCTAGTGCAACAAACCCTGCAGGCATGGATATAAACCAAACAGCAATAATAAGCGCACCTGAGTTGTATCTGCCTAAAGCTTAGTGCCAAGGTTGAAAGCAGACAACAGCATTCTGCTACTCTGCAGCTGATTTAGTTATCTGATCTCCAAGGGCCTCACAAGAGAGGACATAAATTATCCTGGTTTTTCAACCCTCATGCTGGTGAAACTCTAATGAATACAAGGGTGGACAAGAAGCACGTATCTTTTATGAGCTAATTTACAAAGCAGCTATAAGGGAGCCTTTGAGTGAAGTGACCTTAAGAGTAATAGTTCTGTGGGTGTAATGATATAGGATTGTGCTAGGATGTGAAGACAATACAATGCAGGCCTCAGTGTAAATATGACTGAGGCTTCCCACAGTGATACAAATATTTATCCATTTCCAGGTAAAACAGACTCAAAGAAACCACAAGGATTTTTCTCACATATTTAAAGTTAATTCAGTATTTTGCTGAATCGAGGCTACAGTTCTCAGCACTTTGCAAGTTCCAGACTGCGCACAAGAATCTTAGTACTCCCCCCCTTACTTAAGTATTGCCACCCAAGAAAAAAAAAAAAAGTAAGTTCTGGTCACAGCGATTTCCCCCCACCCCCCTGCATGTAATTTAATAGCCTCATCTGTTCATCTAATATAACAGTTATAAATTTGGCATGTGATCCAATGGACTAATCATTCAGAGACATGACTACAGTCACCACCATTCATTCCTCCCAGCATCAAAAGCCCTAAGCAGTGGATGGTGCTGATTAGTCACAGCTGAAGACTTTAGAGCCTCAACATGCTAGTTTAGTATTAATTTTCACCTAACTGGAACAGTGCAAACATCCAGGAGAGGGAGGAATAGTTGAAGCATGTTTTCAGGCGTATTCCCAATGAAATTAAACTGAGCCAAGTAGGAAAAAGTCTGTGCAGTCTGCCACAGCATGGAGATTTCAGAAGGGACGCAGAAGATGTTCTTCCCATTTTCCCTCCCCAGCCCACGTGAGGGGCATGGCACCAGGCAGATTTTCTGCTCTTTACACAGAATAGAGGCACCAAGGTTGCAATCCTGGAAAATCTGTTTGAGTACCACCTCCCTCTGAAGCCATCTAAACTTCACCCTTGGTTTTCAATTGAAAAATCCCTAGCATTTTATGCCTGCATATGTTCAAAGCTGACCAAGTCTCAATGGGACTAAGTAGTTCCAGTTTTAATCTGGCTGGGATCCAAAAATGAGATACAGCATTCAATCCAGTACTTGTCCTCAGAGAAGACCCAAGAAACCTCAACTGGCTTCACAGACAAAATGCAGTTGTGTCTGCCATTTTCCTAAAACACAGCTTTTATATGATGTGGCGCTCACCTTCCCATGTGAGCTCACCTAATGCTTAGAGAAAGGTAGGAAGCAGAGGAATAATAGGAAACTATTATTTGCTTTGCCTGAGGAAATGCAAACCTAACTCGGGCTGCAGGCTGTGTGGGGTAGGAATATCTTCTCCTGGGGCTCTTTTGACAGCAGAGTCCTGGAAGAGAGGAGTGAGAATGTGCAGGAACTTTGCAATGAAGCTGAGGTGATGTTAGTCCTGTTTCCTCTTCAAAATATGTTTTGGTATTTTAGCACCCTTTGATTGACTAAAATACAAAAGCAGGCCTTAGAGGAGGCCAGAAGACAGGTTCTTCCCCAAAGCCCTTTTCTACCTTCTCAACAACCTAATCATCAGTTATGCTCCCTCCTCTGCTCTCTTCCTCTGCCAGTTAATGTGAAATTACTTTATACACTGAGTTGCAACTTAAGCTTGTGAGTTGACAGTGCCCCTCCAACAACACTAACAAAAGCCTATCACCTTGGATTCATATTGTAGGTTATGGTACTCTTCTAAGGAGGAGCAGAAATAACTCCCACGGGTGCAGAAGGGCATTAAACCCAGATCCTTTACTTTCTGGGTGAATAGCGATGAAGAAATTGAGGTAGCCAGACCGTGACCTTTTTGTTGTACTGCAATATTTGAAGAAGAGCAAGTCTACTTGTTCTTCAGGACAAAATCCATAAAATTCAGGACAAAAAGCCGTAAGTGCATATGGTGGGGCTTAAGACTGTGTATCCTAAGCAGACAGAGGTACTTCCTTCCAGCCCCGAGCAACAGGCTGGGATTGAAGAATGGCATTAAAACTCACCCTGTCCTTAGTGCTCCCTGTTGATTATGCAGCTCTGCTTGGTGATTTCAGCTTTACAAGCAGACCTAAGGATTAAATACTTGCTTCTGGATTCATTCCAGTAATTCAGTGGCTAAAAATGTTGATCCGTAGCACTTTAAATGCCTATATTTTTGACTGGTTCCAAGTTCTACATTGAAGCTCCTGCATTAAAGGGTCACAACAAAAACAAGTTTATAAAAAAACAGATCTCAAAATCTTCCTAAATGCAGTTATTTTCTGAAATGGACAGTTTAATTTAAATAATTTTAAAATTTCACTAACATTTTGTTAAATTTCAAATTAACAAAATTGCAGAAAATTGCATTATACCCAGCTCCAATATCACCACTAAAGTGTTCAGCACAGTAATATTAAAGCAAAGGTATACTTTGCTATTTTTGGTCAAATACAGCATTTTCCTGACCTGCTGCTGTTAATCATTTCAAGCATATGTTTACATGGCTGTTTTTGCCAACCCACTTTCAGCTGTCACCAGCTCCTACAGAAAATAATAATAAACACCTAGTACACCCACAAAGAGGTAACTGAAAATGGGTTAGATGCATAGAGAGGTCTGGAAGCTCTGAGAACATAAACCATACAGCCTTCCTAATGTTTTGTCATACATCTCATCCTTTGACCCAACAACAACATACAGTGTTGATTTTTCAGGTGCAAATTTTATTGTGGATCACAGCACAGGTTTCAGAAAAAGCACAAGAAAAAAATCAGCAATAGAGTGTCTCTTACTTACAGAGTACATAAAATATATCCTGTGGAAGCTACTAACTCTGCAGTTGATGGCAATGCAGCTTATTTTAAAGTAACCATTATTTTCAGATACACACACCAAGAAGTAAATTTTGCAAATATGCTTTTCTCTCAATTAGTTTGATACTGAAATTGAGAACCAAATATTTCAATGACACTAACATTGTTGCAGAGTGTGTAGTATTAAACTGTTAGACAGAAACAAAAATCTCATTAATGCAAATAGTCACACAGAAAACAGTGTCAAAATACATTAAATTAGCCCTAGTAAATGTTAAATGACTCAAAACCTCTTTGGAAAATTGGTGGATGCTGAGGTATGCGTAATTTTGGAATTTTGGTGCTGCTAGCTCCATTTTTCATGTGATACATCAAAATACAATACCTTACTTCAAACTAATTATGACTTTCTACAAAGGACTTCTTCCTTTAATTGTACTTTGACTGTAAAGAGAAATCCCACACTAATTCTTGTAGTAAAATGACAAAAGTCTATTAGGTAACAGTGTAGAAAATCTTGCAAGAGGTCGTCTTTGTTCTCTCTTTGGGTGCCTGGCATACACACAGGCCATTCATGAAGGCTGTTTTCATAGGAAGACAAAAAATAACAAAAAACTAGACCTAAAGCTAGCATCTAGTACATTAAATATCATATATATCTCTCTTTCTCTAATGAAATAAAACCCATTACTTTAAAAAAGTCATTTTGCTTTACAACACTGTGGCTTGCAGTAAGGTGTCTGCTAAATTAATCTGAAACATGAATTTAAAAACATACTTTAAGAAAATAAGCAAGAACAAAAGTCAACCAAGTAGCATTTCAATCAATACAGTCTGCCTGAAGGTAAACCATTCCCAAGTACGGTAACCCTCTTTAAAACAGAAAAGACCAAATGCTCTGTTGATTTATTGCCACTGGTTTATATGGAGATATGCCAATCAACAACTTGGCCCACAGTCAATCGAAGTAGATTACGACCTTATCCAGCACTCGCTGGTCCACTTGAATTCCTGAACTATGTAGCTGCAAAGGCTGCTGTGTCCCTGTAATAAGAAGATATCTACTGACTAAGAAATGCAAAGAACTAGATATTCTGCAGTCTGCTCATTTAATAAGAAACTTGGTGCGTCTGTACTCCACTGGAAATACAGAGCAATCTAATTCTGGACTTTCTGTGTGTGTCTCAGGTAAAATTATGCAAAGATTCCTTCCAACACCTTTTTTGTAGAGCCTGTACTTTATGGCAACTAAATACCAGTCAGCTGGGAAAGGAGTTGACCTCAAGATACTAGGATTTTAGATAACTATTTTGACAACATCTTTTTGACATACTATTAAGAATTTGTAGCTCCTCTTTGAAAAAAATAAAGTTTAGTGTGGTTGACCGAGCATGCCAGGATCCATCAACAGAAAAAGGATATCTATCTCCAACCACAAAACAAATCTGGATACCATATTGCTGGATGCAACGGATGGATTAGAAGTCAGAGAAGCACAGAAAACTGTTCTTCTGGCAGTTTCATAAAGCCTCAGCAGCAGCAATGTTTACCATTTTTTGTCACTCAAGGCAAGCTAATAATCTGTAGTTTTCAGTGGACTCAGTCACCTGTGGGTCTTCATGTGACAGAGCACAACAGAGAAGGACATTGGTCTGGTGGGTGAGATCCAAATACCACCACAAGATCTTAAGGCAGTGGCTTGGATTCATACTACCTGGCTTTAGAAACCTGGCCAAAGCACCAAGATAGCAGCCTGGAGAACAGAGGCTCCCTCTGGGACCAGCAGAGAAACTGGCCCCTCCAGGTGACTGTTCTTATCTTACATAGGCAGAATACATTTATTTGGATCTATTTAATCATTTAAAGTAATTATAAATAAAGCCAGGATTGACCTAAAACTTAAACAACTTCTGTCTTAATATAAACAGCAAGGAAAATTCTGCATTCAGCTGTACATCAGTATACACTGCTGTGTATCAAGAATAAAAGCATCAGACGTGTTAGCAGAATTTAGCCCAGCTAACTTAACATTTCACTTCCCTGAAGGAAGGTGCTGGCCTACACCGACTGCTGAAGAGCAAACTGTCTACAGTAGTATTCTATATTTCTATAATATTCTGTATCAAAGCAATAAATATTAGATATAATCTGTATATTAGATTTCATATTTATCTGATAGCTATTTAAATCTACACTGTCAAAAAATATAAGCAGTGACCCACTTCTACATGGCAGCATACACTATTTGTGCGAATGTGTTAAAACTATCACATGGGTCTCTATTTACATAGGACACTTGTTTATATAGCATATTTTAATTTACATAAATTCTTACCATAGGATAGATAATGGTGTAAAGGCTGAATATTGTTTAACTGTATCTGTGGTTCTGCATAATTGCATTTCAGCATGAGGATTTCATCATTCTGTCTCAGTTTTATGTTTTTTTAAGGATGGAAAATGGAGTCTGATAGACTTCAAAATCTCCAATAATGTTATATCAATATCCCACATGAATACTTATTTTCAAGTCCAGGCAAAAACTAGTTTCACTGTTCCTAACCTTTTTCCTTTACGTATATAAATTTCCTCTCTTTAAAGAAAGCGCACTCCTGAAAACAAGGGCAATCAAAATGTTTTGGCATTGTTGAGATATAAGAGAGTGTTTCAGCTGAGCATGATCTGCAGAAAAAACATCATACATTTTTTAATTAACTGTTACAATTACTACAATCTAGGTGTGTTAACATGTTAAACACTAAAATAAGCTGAAATTGCTGCTGGTATATACATGAGAAGTTCTGTCTCAGTTTGCTCAAAAAATGCTTGGTTAACTCCTGTTATTTAGCTTCTCAGATATTAAAGATATAATGAAAATATGTTCATTTCCATTGAGGTCAAAATGTCCAGTTATTTCCCTCTGTAAAAGGGCAAATAATTGTTATTTTCTGTACCTCTAATTTCAGAAACTCAGTTAAAAATATAGAGGAAATAAAATATTTTAATAAAGATATTTAGAATATTTAGAACAATCAGATAGCAATTTCTGAGTTCAGAGAACATCTAGGTATTGTCCTCTGAATTAAATATTGACTTTCCTTTACACAAGTTGGTATTTACTTCTCAGAAGAATAATTTCTGTAGCCCCCAGCAGAAGTCAGTATCATCTTGTTATTAAACATCAGTTAGTGTTCATCAAAGACAGAATGTAATTGCTTGTCTTTCCTTTATGCTAATGTTGCACTGGAAAGCTCTACATTTAAAAAAAAAGGAAAAATATGTAATGCTTTATATAATACGTAACATATAGCTGTTGCTGACTGTTCTTGTCAGCACTGCATTTCTTCAGATGAACAGACTCAAGAGCTGACAGATTGCTTTCCCTTTTACCTATCCTAGTACTGCCATAATTGGATGACTATTAACAAGTCTCCTTCCTGCACTAAGCAGTCCAAAGATTTCTGAACAGTCATCCAGCAATTTCTGCCTAAGGATTTTTTTCCTTCCTGTGTAACCCAGGATCTCAAGAATCTGTGGTTGCATTGGAGCACTTACTTCGTTTAGAAAGGTATCTAATACTAACATCAAGACTTCTATCAAATGATTAATTTACTCTTCAACTTATGCCAGTGCAGTTTTTGACGATTCAGGCAGTCTCTATCAGCTTCTTTATGGAAACATAACTGTTGCTTGATACCAGTCTAAGGGGTGAATCAACTCCCATTTCTCCTTTTTGTCTTTGCTGAAACTAAAACCAAACAGATAACAGCTTATACTTGGTGATGATTAGATAAAAGTATTCTTTATAGCCACATAAAATGACCAAAGAACCTTCCACTGTAACCGTGTCTTTGCAGATGGGAGTAGTTTTGACCAGAAAGCAGTGCTTTTGTATCTGAAACACTACAGAAATGTTTCTAGAAAATGAATCTTATTTTTTGATGTTGGACAGTATGCAGCAAAATACATCCATCATAAAAGCAACCAAAGAGACAAATTGTAACAACTATTTAGCAATAAATCTAAACTTGCAACCTGGTAATCCTGTGTTTAAACTACTAAAAGAAAAACAAGCCATTCTTTTATTTTCTAACACTACGTAATAATACAAATATTATAGAGAAACTGTATTATACAGGTGTACTTTCCTGAAATGTGCACTTTGCAAAAAAGATCTCTTCCTTAAACAAAACCAAGTGACAAGCTGCAAAGCGTGCTTATGCAGAATGCTCAATAACACATATTTAAAGCACAGTATCACATTATAATAAGTCTGAAGGAATGAGTAGCCACTTCAGTTTGTACCCATAAAATTCAAGCCTAATAGCACTGGAAATATAAATTAATCAGGTGAGGTGTTTGAGAAAGTCTCTTCTTTTTAGCTGTGATGTGAACAAGAGTATTTCACTGTTTCTCCTGTGCACATTTCTCATAATTAGAATGCAACCATCTTATCGTGGATAGAAAATATTCTTCCCCTCCCCAGATTAGAAAACATATATGTAAAAAAATATTAAAATAGATACTCAGTACAGAATCTTCCTATAATTGGCTTCAAAGGCTGATTTGAATTAAAGTTACTAAATCTTTTTTTTCATTGTTGCTCCACCTACTACAAAACAGTGTGAAGACAGTTATTACTGAGACATTAATTCTCTGAGAATATACCCAAATAAGTTCCTCCTAACCTCTTTTCTTCATAAGTTATATTAGCTTTAAGTCTACTACAAAAATAGTAGTGCAAGAATAATCAACTAAAAATTCTTTTAAATGGTTTAGTTCCTTTTAGGATAAAGATGCAGAGGAATACCGATGAAAAATATGATAGTTATGATGCTTTCTTTGTTAGTACTCCTTTACAACCCAAATAAATTCTTCATTCCACGTTCCTGTATTTGGTAAACAAATTGTACAACACTCTCAGCGTAGACTTCAAGTCACAATTTACAATATCTAGAAAAAAGACAAGGGAAAACAAATTAGTAACTTCATAAGCTCAAAACATTTTTTCAGAAAAAGTGCCCATTCTCTACTCCCTTTCCTTGCTCAAATCCATATCCATGACCATTAGAATCATAAGGATAGAAAGAAAGAGTAGAAATGTAAACAAAGCACAGTTTTTAAACTGGCAACCCAAAAATTGGTATTTCAACCACTTTTACTTAGGGATACAAATGGCTAATAGTGCTGATGTAGAAATGCAACCAAGGTTTAGATGCCTGTGAGACAAATTGTGCCTAGGATTATGTATATTTATATGACTGAATCTTCAATCAGTTGTGGCCGAAAAGTAATGTGTTTGAAAAAAATCATCATGCAGGAACCAATGGAACTCTTCTCTTATGTAAGAATTCCATGACTTGGCCCATTCTGGGCTGCAAGACCTTTTATTAGGCCTAATTTCAGCAAGATAGATAGAGGCAAGTTTAAATTTTCTAAAGGATCTAAAGAAGCTAGGTATAGAAGTGCCCCTTGAAGACACTTCAGAAAATCTTTGGGATAGCTGATGTACATGGCTGAATCAGTCCTTAGAAACTCAATGTCTAAAGTAAAGCATTTATATGAAACAAAAAGCTAATGAATACCTTCTGTTTTGAAGAGAAATTCTTGAGAAAGTCAATATTATTTCACAAGAAATCTATAAAACAAACTGACAAGTACTACTGCAGCAGTCTATGCTAGTGCTTCAAGGAATACTTAATCTCAAATAGGGATTGAGAATTGCCCTCAGAAAGAATAGAACAGAATTAGAATTAGAATTGTCCTATCTCTGCTGACTGTATAGGAACTCAATCTCCTAACTTTGGATCTTGGAATTGGCCATAAAGGTGTAAAGGAGATGGTGTGCATACTCCCATTATCTTCAAAATCTCCCAAGTAAACCTAGTATATTGTGCATGTAATCATCAGATAGTTTTGCCATTATATTTATCTATATTGATGTTTCTCATAGATTGTAAAGGGATTATACCTTGAAGAATGAATCCAATCAAATCTATGCATGGTGTCCCAAAGTATGCAGACTTTGGAAGGCTAAAGGTACTAGCTACATGGCAAACTAACATCCATGGACAAAGGGTGAAAACACTCAGATTTTATGCTGGGCCTATGCATGGTCATGAAACCACAGCCACGCGGTTTCTTAATAAATCAGATCAAAAATGCTTGGTATAAAATGAAAAGAAAATGCCAAAAGCTACAGGAAGGGCAGACTGCTCCCACATCGTGTTACACTCTGCAATACCGTTTGCATGTAACTCTGGAAGTTTCCTCTTTCAGGCCAGCGGCAAGTTGCATAACGCCTTCCTTTCCTAATACAGAACTTCAAATGAATAAAGAGATAACTTTGACAGGTCATTGTAAAGTTACCAGAAGACTCCACCACCACAACAGAATTCCACAGAAAGGTTGAAACTAAAAAG
Organism: Cariama cristata; assembly: GCF_000690535.1. NCBI lineage: Eukaryota > Metazoa > Chordata > Aves > Cariamiformes > Cariamidae > Cariama > Cariama cristata. The sequence continues at coordinate 11,815 of NW_009594415.1, read as the reverse complement.
AAGCATGGTCCCAGAGAAAGATGAGATATTTCCATTGCTACATGTGTTTGACTAACATGTATAACATTTTACTGATTGTAATTTTCAAAAAGAGAAACTTGAGTTAGGCTTTGGTGTACACATTTCAAGTAGTAATCTGAAAAAGCTCAAACTGCAAATGAATTTGTTATGGACTCAGTAGATGTGCTCCAGCCATTTTTAAAGTAAAAGGTCACAGAAAGCTTTTTAATACCTTTTCAATTATATTGTAAATAACCCGAATAAACTGTTGACCCCATAAAAATAATTGGTTTTCATACTCATTTATTTAAGCGCATTCTTTTTTCCACTAAAGTATGTTTTTCATATTCTAAAGCACTTTTCAGCATTTTTTTTCTCTTAAGAACCTCAAAGAAACAGTGTAGGAATTTAAAGAGTATTTAGTATACACATTTAGGGTAAGATCCTTTTCAATACTTTTTTGCTCACTGGAAATTTTAAGTATGGGCATTGTGCCCAATGTAACAACACATAAAACAGATGTGTTTTTCCATTCACATTGGGCAGGAAGTTTCATATTAAGCATTTCAATAATTGCACAAGAAATGTCTTATATATGCTGAAATATCCTTACGGCTTGATTTATACTGGAAAAATTAGCTGTCCCCTAGAGCAATAAATACCTGAAAAATTAAATGCCATAAGAATTTTAAACCTCCATGGGGAGTAAGGGATCACAGATACTCTCTGTTTTACTTGGATCCCTAGATTTCACTATTTCCCCCTTCTCTCTTTGACTATTTCAAACATAAAAGTTTGTGATACAGTCACCACTGGTTTAGTCAAGCATGACTGTGGATAAGAGTTCAAGAAATCAAAAGAAATGAAAAAACAGGCTGGGTAGGTCCAGATTAAATGCTTAGAAAGCATAGGCTCAATCCTGAAACATATTTTTTTGTGTCCGTGCGTACATCTGCTGCTGCTGTTATGATCTGGAAGTTGGGAGGGATGGAAAATAAGCAGAATGGAGCAGAACTTGATTCAGTGATGTGTGCCTGAATCTCCAGAGGCTCCTTACTATTAGATGTAAAACTCTGAGCATTAGTTTACACCATCTCCTCAGGGAATGACAATCCAATATTATGGCAGGAAAAGACTGTGTGCACCAGAGAATGTCAATCTGCAGTGGGTCTTGAAAACACATAATATATTGATTGCTATGGTAGGTAACCAGCAGAAGCCCAGCTACCACCCCTGTTGGGAAGAGTGGAGCAGAAGCTGCATTGTAAGAAACGGCAACTTCTCACAGGAGGAACCACAATAGCACCCTGTAACATGGTGAATCAAGGGCTCTATATCCTGCCTGAAAAGCTGGATTTAAACCCTGTATTTATATGAGCAAAGAGGAGTGGAATCCTAGTCCTGCTAAAGTCAGCAACAAAACCTTCATCTCCCCTGAAGACACTTTCTCCTTTCAGTCTCCAGCTCTAAATCTAATTTAAATATGCCTGATTAGGGCCTGTATTTGAAAGCAGTTATGTGAACATTTGAAATTCTTCCTCCACAACATCTACCTCTTTTGTGAAAATCTTGTAAATTGCACTGGAATACTTAGGGTTCAGTCTGAAGATGTGGGATGGGGAAAATGGAGCAATTGGAGTAATCCATATCTGCCAGTGACAACATTCACAGTCATGCACTAATACTCAAATATTCACTGAAAGAAAAAGAACACGACTGTGAATGTTTGGTCACCCAAATCTTACCCTGGCTATTCAAGAAAGGAAGCCTTGCAACATTCGAAAAAGTGTATCTATCGGCCATTTAAAAATACAGAGTTACCTGAGCACTTCAAAACGTATCTTGCCTTTCGCTCTTGGATTAATGTTTTAATCTTCACTTAGCTATACCATAATTCTATGAGATAAGATCCAGATCCAACGCAAATTTTCAAGGAGATACAAAAAAAGTAGAATAGATACCTTCTGGTCTTGGCTTTGGTTTTTCCAATCCACCATCTTGCATTAGGTCAAACGCAAAGGATACATTGAGGACCTAGTAATATAAAAAAGGTAGTAATTATTGTGAACTATATACAGTACAGTATAAATGGTCAAAACAAGATATATTTAAAGCCGCAGACCCAGATGCTCAGAGGGAAAAAATAGTCAGGGCTCCATATATCAATGGAAGATCTGGTCCATAGAATCCAGACAATCCATTGTTTTGTTTTGTTTTTTCTGGGTGGTGATGGTGGCTTCAGAAATATAAAAGTAATTGAAAAATAACATGTGAACTAATAGTACCCATAGAAAAATTACTTACAAGTAAGAATAGCCCACCTCCCACAAGTTTAAAAATTGGAACATGATGGCCCATGAAGCGCTCTGGTCTTGAATAGACAGCTGAATTGCCTGAATAGCAACAGACACTGAGGTAATGGTTGGTCTTAAAATGATACATCATACATACATGCCTTTATGCTTCCAAAAAACATGAAACCTTTCAAATGTCAAATTCTTGGATTTTGGACACAAAAAATCAGTTCTGTCATCAATTCATGTGTATAATTCTTTATACACTTAATGAACAGTAAGCCTAGTTCAATGACAGCATCTCACAATGGCTGCCAGAATCAGTTAATACTTGCTAACCACGCCATCATTAATATAATTTTCCCTTTCATTGTGGATAAGCATTAATACTGAGATCTTAAAAATGCTTGGAAATGGTTACCAGTACAGTCCTCTCTTGATTTCCGCTATTTACATCAGACACATGCAGAAAAGTCTGCATCATCCTTGTACACTAGACATGGTTATATGTTTATTTGTTTTTAAACAGAAAAATGAAATCTAATTACCTTTTGTTCAAAACTATCAGGAGTCAAGAAAAAGCTGTGCAGAGGAACAAAATAACCTTCTAGGAGACCCATTAGCAGGACTAAGTACACACCATCTGCAAACTGTAAAACAGACATTTCTCAGTACATTTTCTGAAGAAGAACTCATTGCTTTGCGTAATGAACAAGATATATATTGTCTAATGCAGAACTGTCAACAAACTACAAATACAAATATTTTAAATTGCAGCTAAAAGATCTCATCTCACTTCTTTGATTTCTTTTATTTAGTTGGTACGTTCTGTTATGTCTTCTCCAAAACTGACCTAAAGCTAAAATATACATGCAGAATAAAGTTCCAGGAAAGAGAGGTGGTCAGTGGCTTTGATCTCTGCCTCTGCTTTCTGTTCTGCTAGTTGTGGGGAATGAGAACAGTCAGCTTTCAAGCTCTCAAATGGCATGCATTCCCTGAGCAGAGAAAAGCAGAATGAAGGTTCAATCTCACAACTGCACTGAAATTCAACATATTGGAGGAAATAAAGGAACAAAGGATCATCTTTGCTGATGTTCTGCAAGTCTGTGTCAATCTAATTTTAATTGCATGTAATTACAGATGGAAGATATCTAATTGCTATGATATATTTTCATTTCTATCTAAAAAAACAGCAACACCCATAAGATTTTGTTAAAGACCTCTCACTCTTACACCTGTGGCATCAGGTCTATCAGTGCACTGAGATATCCTCATAATCAAACTGAGTTATCTGAAGCAACCCATTACCTTCCTGAGGTAAGTAATTTTCTTTCAACTAACAGAAACACAATCTCTCATCTTAGGGAATACTGCTTCAGATAAATGCTTAAGGGGTTTCTAGGTACATTTGAATAACATGTTTTTTCCAAAAGTAAACAATGCAATAAGCAGGCATAGGGAGCATCCTCCCAAAAGCCCTTACACATGATTTCCATCTAAATCTTAATTTTACCTTTGAAAAATCTCTATCAGATTGATAGCTATTTAAATAAACCAGAGATTCTTAATGACATGATTCAAGACATAAAACAAGCCTGTCCTGAAGACACCTGGAGTTTTTTGATAGTACAGATACCATCCTTTCTGCCTGACTTTGTAATTTTCTTACGATAACTGCTGCAATTTTTCATGTAGGAAGGTGTTAATATAGCAGGATGAAGCATTTCTTTTAGCTTCTTTTCAGCCAATTTAGCAGCTGAAAACAAGAAAGAAGACCATGTACAATATTATTTCTGTGGTGCAATCAAGCCTGCAGCCCAACTGTACAGTTGCCTATGCACTTGAGTAGCTTTACTCTCAAGAATGTGTCTCACTGAATAGAGTCATTGTAATTCCATGCGACTGCGTGCTTGTGTAAAGGTAGGCAGGAAACAACTGTTCAGCTTGACATTGGATCAAACCAAGCGGACAGAGTTCTTTCCTGACAAAAACAAGCACAGGTTCTGCTTACAGCACTTGGCAGCGCCCAAGAGGCAGCATCTGTTAATTAATTTTTATGCTAATGGCAGTACAAAACTGTTTTAGAGAAATTTAGCTGCCCTCATGATCTCTTTGCTTAATTGGCGAGGGTCATCTTCGTGTAAACATATTTAGAATTGAAGGGTTTCCCACTGAAAGAACATCTTAGAGCTCAATCAATAATAATTCAATGAAATTTCTGGATCAAGTTGGGGGCATTGTGCATAACGTAGTGCAACTATCCTTCCCCTTTAAGAAAGGCTGTAAAATCCTACCTGGGTCTCCAGTTCAGTGACCTCCAAATTCAATTTATTCAGATGCTTGTTCACAAAGGTGATGAGAGTCTGAAATACGAAAACAATGCAGTGAAGGCCTATCAGTGGGGCAGCAGTTCAACGCATACAATATGTACTCCACTCAGAAGAGAATCTGTGAGTGAAGAGACTGCAACAGTTTTTAAATTTTAAAATTGAAATGTGACATTAAAAAAAAAGAATGAAGAACAGAAATAAAATGAAAATGATGTATATAAATAAAAATACACTGTTAAAACATAATAATTCTTAAAAAAACCCCTTGTAGCAGACTATAGGGAAGTGGGTAATTGGACTCCACTCAAATCTGACAGCAGCCAAAATACTCTAGGTCAGACCCCTGGCAGCTGTAAAGTGGATACCTCTTTGGTATCAGTACAATCAATGTACCAGTTGGGTTCTACTCAACATACACTTTCTGAGAACTTCTTTTTGATGGAAACTTTGAGAACTATATGTTGTTCTGTGTTCCAAAGTTAAGTTCATGCTGTGAAATATTAATAAAAAGTAGCATTATAATCACGAATTTGTTTATTTGTTTAAGCATAAAGCTTAACGGTATTTAATGTATGCAAACTATGCCAATTATATATTATATACATACACACTCACTACATATGTACAAACAGATACACACAAGGATGGACATGCACACATTATGTATTTTAAAAATAAAAACCTTCCAACCTTTTTCACTACATTGAGCTTGTCTGGAGCATGGTCAAATAAAGTGTCAAATGCATCTCTTTCTGAAAAACATTCAGAGATGTTAATATACTGAGCAGCAGTTGTGCAAATGCAGAATAAACACTTATTAAGGCACATACTCATTTGAGACAACTCAGCCAGCAAAAGGTTTCAGTATAGTCTCTTCGTATTCCAAGTACCACGTATTTTGCATACTGCTCTCTTGCTATAAGCTGCTAGTAACTTAGTCTATTATTTACAAAAAGCATCATTTTCAAGTAGGATTTGGATTACCTAATAACCCTGTTTCTCAAAAATGAACAAAGAATGGTATCTTTATGCATAAAACCTTAAACAGTCAGATACAGGGAGCTAAGCAACCAAATCACTTTGTGCAGAACAATATGAGTTTACATCTAGAGTCACTACATCTACAGAGGAAGATTTTCCCCATGGGCCAATGATTGCATTGTGGTGTGCTATATTATTAACCACCTCAAGCAAGCTTATGACGACACAGCTGCAATACAATCCTTTGTATAGATGTTTTTGGGCCATTCTGATATGCAATTCAGGATATTATCAGCAGGACAGGCAACCTAGGGTAGCATGACTGGAGTGCTACTGTAGCCACCTTCTGAAGAAAACAGAAAAAAAAAAAGTATATAAAAAGGCACCAGAGCTTTTTCTGAGCAATTTCCATTTTGACAACCACCTGAATGATAGCGAATGACTCCAGAAAAAGCTACATTCATATTCCTCAATAAAAAAATGCTACAGTAGATCCAAAGGCATTTGTAGAAGGTAGACTTTATACAAAGTAAGACTGTTCAGGGATATCACTGGGAAAAGAGGTCATTTAGCCTTCTAAGTTGGCTGTAAGGCAGCCATTGAAATAATACAAGAAGTAAATGCTAAATTCTTGGTGAGACTCCACCTATGCTCCTCAGATGAGTGTTTTCTGTTAGCCAGGCATTTGGCCAGTCTCAATACCAGCAGTAAGACATACTAGGCCCAGGAACTTGCACGGTGTTTAGGCCTGCTGAATAATGACTCAAAGTTATTGAATGCCAACAAGTTCACCAGCTGGTTTATGATAAGACATCATTTCATATTATGCTGGGAACTTATGACCATTAATACTATTACAGTAATGTTTTGGAGGTTAAACCACAAAGCACCTGCAAATTAACACGTGCTGAAAAGCAATGAAATATGTTTTAAAGATGGTCAGACTGATTTTAATTCTTTTTTCCTTTTGTTAACTGCCACAATAGCCTGTGGTGCATATATGTATATATTTGCCAGGGCAACTCGAAATCCTCTACTTCCTTGCAGTTTGATCAAAGTGACCACCCATTGCAGAACTAATGTATACTTTGCCTGCCTCAAGAAAAAGATAACAATCAAATGAACTTACCATGCCTTCCTGATAATGCCCTACAGAAAAAAAGAAAAAAAAAAAACAAAAACAAAAACCAAAAAGAACAAAACACAATTATATATAATTTACTTGCAGACATGTGCTGCAAAAGAAAATAGCATACATGGCCAGATCTTCAGCTTGGTGAATACTAGAGTAGATCCACAGAATTAAGAAAACCTTCATCAAGTCACTCCAGCTGAGAATCTGGGTTAGTCTGGAGTCCATCAGTGTAATACCTCCTGGCTTCACTAAAGTCTCATGGGAGGCCAGATCTCAGATTTCCTACTATTGAACCAAATCAACACACCTTGTCTGAGTGAAGAAGGCTTTTTCACGTTTATTTTGTTAAAACTTTTCCCTGTGCTTTAAAGATGCATTTACCGCACCAACTACAACACAATTCCAGCCAAAACAATGCTTGGACTGGATTCTTAAGGATTGCAGCATTTTGCTCCAGTTGATCCCTCATAAAACTATTACACATAAACAAAATCATAAAGATTAATAATAAGTCAATAGCCCAGCTTCTCTCGATTCTGTTAGAAACTAGGATATTCTACTATTCCATTCTGCTGGTTTGGAATAACTTTTATGTTATAAATTGTTTTGTGAGATGACATGTACAGGGCTTACTACCATCATTTTACATCCCCAAAGTCCAAACACCTAAAAATAGTTCTATCACATTCGTTTCTGAAAGAATCTAGTTCTCTATCAAATAAATACCAACATAATAGAATGAAGCATATCTTTGTTTGTTTGAAGGACTTTTGAATAAAATAATAAGAAATATAATAGATACAGAAATAAATTAATAGTAGACAAATACAAAATAGGGATTTTGTACATCTTCACTCTGCCTTCTCTTTTATCCTGGGCTCCTGCTTTTAGTTCCCCAGCTCTGTATTTCCTCACCCTTTTGTATTTTTAGATGCATGTTTTCAGCTCTTGAAAAGGCTAAAATACAGTCACTGGCTGATGCATCATCTTCCCTGGAACCCCAATACCAAAATCTAAATATCAGCAAATGTTTGAATTTCTGAGACGCATCTGTGTTCAATTACTGAACTGGCAAAAGTGGTGTTGACATACTCAGTGTTACCAGTTATTTCCTCTTGGATTTGTCGAGACTGGAGGATTCCTTCTCGTTTCTGGAAAAAATAAAATAGTGACATTTTTCTCACTAGAGTTTAATGCTCAGGGCACAGTAAAAATTTATCTGTGATCCACAATCATAATTAGATAAGAAACCTGCAAAATAAGGACTTTTTAAAAACAAATAGTAATATATTGTATTTCACCTTACAATTATTTCAGAAAACTCTTTTGCACATTAACAAGAAACTTAAAACTCCACCTGTAGAAGTAAGTATTTCTTTTCCTTTCTCCATTGTTCTTAATTCACTTTTCTTTTAAAGGCCCCAACTCAGCAAGACATTGGAAACACCTAAACACATACGTAAGTATTTTAGTAGAGGTATGTCTAGGTGAGTTGAATTAAACCTCGTATTTCAATGAACAGCTTGGCAGATGGTGCCTATGCTTCTCTTCTGCAAAAATCTTGTTCCCAGGCTATCTGTTCTTTCTGCCCTGTTCATACACCTTCCTTTCTGCCTCAGTGTTTTCCTTTTCTGACTTCTCTCCATACACACATTTGCTTGTGATGGAAAACGAAAATGGAGGATAATCTGTTCACAGCCTTCTCCAGACCCTAGTCATCTTGGCGTTAATATATGAATTGACTCCCATGTTCTTCAGATGCGAGAAGCCCTTTGTAGATGGTAGTGAGTGGCCTGTGTCTAGAAGCTGCACACAAAATGGCAGAAGCCAACTCAAATCGTTGCTATTTGAGTCAGTTGGAAAACGAAGCTTAGAAATTTGACATTGTTTCCAGTATGCTGATCACAGTCATCTGGTGGCAGTGTAAATACCGCACATATGTTTTGCCTCTCTTTGTGTTCTCTCTGTTAATTCTATTCACTGGAATTAGTAAAATTTTGCAATACAGAAAGAAAAGTCAGGCAAATGCTTACGACTGCATATAAAGTCTAGACATCAGGCAATTATTCACGGTTCTTCACTCCCTGTCATACAAGGAAATGAAAAAAAAAAAATTTATGCTGGTCCTAGACTTGCCTTCTACATGGAAAAGAGAAAAGGAGAATAACCCTTTGGAAAAGTCCTTCATGGCTTGTGAACTGAGGCTGCAGCTCTTCCCTACCTTGAAGAAGATAGTATATCCCTGCCTGAGGCAGTCCTCAGTGTATGATGTGCTGAAGATTTGGCCCAGCTTCAGTCTATAACTTCTATACTGCATTACTAAGATATATGAGGATCAAACTCACTCTCTGCAAGAAAGTCATATATGGCACCCTCTGGGTCACTCCAGACTGGCACTTGGAGTAATCCGAACTGTCCTTTTAGCTAGATGATGGTTTCAGGGGTTTTCCATTACATTTTTTAAAGCCCTGTTACTAAATCTCTTGCACACAGTTAAAAATGCATTCAGGGAGCACCGTTGAACATTAAAAAGACAGAGTGGAGTCCAGTGTGTGACATACTGAAAGAGGGGGCACAGAACAGCTGCTAAGACATCTTCTGTCACATACCTTGAAAGTCTGAAGAAAAACTACACCATTTAGGGCTATCTCCATTTCCAGCTTGTGCAGACAGAAATAAGTACTTTCACTTCAAGTTACAATCTAGTTCATGCCAGCTCAAGTTAGAATTCCACTGTGTTTGGGATTTTTGTTTATTTTTCCCTTTGCTGCAGTGTGAAAGGAAACTTCTATTTCCTCCTGACGATGACTCTGACATGCCAATGATGCCTTCTGGAGGAAAAGCCCTATCACTCTTGTCTCCTAGAGGAGCCGAGCATCATAGCAATGGCAACTGTACTTCTCAGTGCCCAGTCCAGCGATACGGGAGAAGAAAAAGGCTTCTAATACTCTATCTTCCCTCTGCAAACATGCAAAAATAGCCTAAAACATACTCCAGTACCAATATAAAACATGAATTTCCCTTTTCAATAAACTGCAATTAATATAAATAGGCATTCTGCACCTTAATCCTATTGTTAAAAAAAAAAAAAAGGATGACATCAAGCCCTTGTTTTGTGCCTGGCATCTGATCACTAACATTATTGGAATTTCCACACTGCCCAAATATGACATGCAACCACTGGACACTTAATTGACCAGCACATGTCAAGATATCTTTCCTATGCTTTTGATTTGTAAAATGGCTGGTGACAAAGTCTAAATGTCAACAATCAGAACGGACCTTAGAAACACTACTCTAAGCACCTTCTCTGTGAAGGCTGCTTCCCATATATCTTTTGCACTTTAAAAACTCTCCACCTCAAAATCGACCCTAACACTGATGTCACCTGTTGTGAAGTTTGTTTTATACTAGACAGAGAATGACACAGTATTCCTTAAAATACAAAGTGCTACTGAGGACTTAAAGACTGTCCAGCAATGTTCCTTAAAGACAACAGTGGCTATACCTGAAATAACAAACTATAAAAATGAACATCTACTATTTGAACGTCACTGAGAAATGAGGTATGAATTAAGATTCCCCATTAAAAAGAAAAGCTGGACACACATTCCAGCAATGACAGAAGACTTTATTTGGACAGGCTTAGCATTTTCTTCCCTCATGCTGAAAGACTCCACTAAAGGCCATGAAAGATCTTCTTATCACTTATCATTTTAAATTGGTAACCACCTCTAGAACAAAAAAATACATCTGAAATTTGGGTAATATGTCTGGAAATGGAAAGGGTCTCTTCCTCATCTCTCTTCATGTCAGCTGTATGTCAGCAGTTTTAGGTAACTGAATGCCAACAGCTTAATTTCCTACACGAAGTCCCACTCTGAAAATCTTCCCACTATTTGAATGGGTTTTGCCTACGTATTGTTGCTATGCTGTTCATCTGAAGGATCACGTTTTACAACTGCCCCACCAAAATGAAATGTAGAACTATTCTGGAGCCTGAAAGAAAATACACTTGTCATAGGTTCAAAAAAAGACTTCTTGAGAACCTGGAGGCAATGCTGCTTGGAAACATTTCAGACCTTCTCACGCAGTAGGACCAATGACCTCAGATTAAGCTTGTGATGTACACCACCTAATCTCATTAATTTCCTAGTTTTGCTTAACAGTAGTTTATGCACCCAAGAATTGCTGTCCCAGTGCTCAGAATATGCTGAAGCCGCTCTGGCTGCTCTGCCAATGCATTCTTACGCTCTCTGACTTACATCTCTTGCACACAATCTGTCATTTAACCATTTGTGGATGGCATAAATAAATCTTTTTAAAAAGAGGCAAAATGATGGCAAGATCCAGCCCTCCACAAAAGCTCTCGTCTGTTTCAGCAGAAATTATTAAATAAAGCCTGGGCTTTGTTCAAAGTTATTCATTCTTTTAGTATGGAAGGAAAATAAAATAATCTAACAAAATAGCTATAAAAGGTCCAACTATCACATTTTTTCCCAAATCAGCTTATAACACAGATTTCGTATTACTCTCACTGCTAACAGCTTTTGTACAAAACAGCCAAAGGAAACAAGCTTTCATAAGAACTATGCTGACTACCTGTTGGGCATGAGCACATTTTTTTGTTTCAGAAATATCTTTGCTTGTATTTCAATAAACTACACCCAGCAAACATGGCAACCCTCACATTTTATGTGTTTCTAAACCTACAAAATCATGAAATGAATTAAGGTAGTCTTCCTTAAAGACTTCATACAAGTGCTTAGTTCTTTTATTTCTCTCTCTCTACTATTCCCTTTATCAAACTGTACAGAGTAGAATTTAAAACCAGCTACCACATAGTCTGTTAAGCTTCCCCAGGTATGACCTTACTTTAAAGAATGTATGAAGCTTGGAACGCTAAATTAGGCTTTAGGATCTGCTGATTGTTGATTAAAACTTTCATTGAGTTCAAAGGTTATGTGATGAATTGCATAGAACCAATCCTACAGGACACGAAAGACAGATTTAAAAAATAAAAATAAAAAACCCACCCACCATAAAATAAAAATAAAAAATGTCTCAAACACAAT